>NW_025765508.1:0-153568 GCF_003918875.1 Haliotis rubra
TCGGTAATAGCGCTGGATTTCAGTTACGTATTGCTGGGATTGATAATGATGACTGTCCTGTGGGATTATTGACTGTCCATAATGAGGATGTGTGACTGTCCTGTGAAGTTATTGTGACTGTCAGTGAGTTATTGTGACTGCCCTGTGGGGATTGGGCTCTGTGAGGATTGTGTGGCTGTGAAGTTAGTGTGGCTGTGAAGTTAATGCGTACAATGGGATTGTCGACTGTGGATTATTAATGGCTGTGGGATTGTGTGACTATGAAGTTGTGTGGATGTGGGATTGTGTTGCTGTGAGATTATTGTGGCTGTGGGATTGTGTGGCTGTGGGTTATGCGGCTCTGTGAGATTATTAGTGACTGTGGATTATTGTGACTAAGTTATTGTGGCTGTGGGATGATTGGGCTGTGGGATTTGTGTGACTATTAGGATGATTATTGAGGCTGTGGGATTGTGTGACTGAAGTTAATGTGGCTGTGAGTTTTGCTGTGACTGTGGGATTGTGTGGCTGTGCAGGATTGTGTGACTGTGAGATTATTGTAACGGATAGTGTGACTGTGGGATGATTGTGTGGATGTGGGATTGTGTGACTGAGATTATTGACTGAGGGTTAGTGTGGCTGTGGGATGGTGTGAGCTGGGATGATTGTGTGGATGTGGGATTGTGTGACTGAGATTATTGTGACTGAGGATTGATGACTGTGAAGTTATTGTGACTGTGGGATTTTTGTGACTGTGGGATAGTGTGACTGTGGGATGATTATTGAAGCTATTAGAGTTCTGTGGAGTGTGAAGTTATTATTGGCTGTGGTTACCATTACTACAATGGGATTATTGTAGAAACATGGTTTTGTGACTGTTGGATTATTGTGGCTGCGTATGGGATAGTTTGACTGTGAGTTGTGGCTGAAACATTAGGATTGTGAAACATGGGATAAAGTATGACTAATGGGATGATTATTGTGGATGTGGGATTATTGACTGTGAGTTATTGTGGCTGTGGGATAGTGTGACTGTGAGATTATTGTGACTGGGATTGTGACTGTGAGATTGTGTGACTGTGAGATTTTGTGACTACATGGATGGAGTGTGACTGTATGGGATCATTAATGAAGCTGTGGGTTGACTGTGAGATTGTGGCTGTGAGATTTTTGTTACTGTGGGTTATTGGCTGGGGAGTTTTGTGACTATTGGGATTATTGTGACTGTGAGATTATTGAGCTGTAGGATAGTGTGACTGTAATGGGAAGATTATTATGGATTGGGATTAATGTTACTGTGTGGCATTCTGAGCTGTAGGGATTCATCGGCTGTGACTTTAAGGATTATTGTGGCTGTGCTTGAAGTTGTGGCTGGCTGTGAGATTGTGACTTTTGAGAGATTGTGTGACTATGACTGTGGATTATTGTGACTATGACATTGTGTGGCTGTAAGATTGTGACTGTGACTGTGAGATTATTATTAGTTGTGGGATTGTGTGACTGGCTGAAGTTATTGTGACTGTGACTGAAAGTTAGCTGTGACTGTGGTGCTTGACTTTTTGAAGTTATTGTGACTTGATTATGAGATTGTGTGACTGTGACTGTGACATTTATTAGGATTATCTTTGAGATTATTGGCGCAATAGGATTGTGTAGCTGTGGGATTATTAATGACTGTGACTTTGAGGTGTGTGACTATGATATTGTAGGATTAGGATTGTGTGACTGAGATTATTACTGACTGTGAGATTATTGGCAAACATTACTTTGAGATTGTAGGAATGTGGGATTATCCTTGGCTGTGACTTTGAAGTTATTAGCTGACTGAAAAGGATTATTGTTTGAGCACGAGTTGGCAGAATGTAGGATTGGCATGTAGCCAGTGACTGTGGCTGTGACAAGAGACGAGTGACTGTGTCCCGCCATATAGTTAGAATATTGCTGAGTATGGCGTTAAACAACAAGCGAGACGGCACAGAACTATTAGCTGGGGCTGCTTGACTGAGACATGATGCTGATACTGATGATGGAGGACTTTACCAGGAGGGGACAGCCGAATAATAGACTGACATGCGGCCCGCCAGCTAGGATTTAGAACTAGTGTACCACCACAGACTCTCAATCGTCGACCATCTCCTGGAATACCACAACAAAGCGTAAATAGGGTTCTGGAATCTCAATAACTCTGGATAGAAAACAGCCCTAGCACTCTTGTTGCTGGCTCATTTTACGAAAGTCTTGGCCGATCCGATTGGAAAACTGGCAGCTTGGCTGAATGTGTGTTATGTTAACACAGAGGTATGCTGATTTTGATCATTCAGCCTGTTGCTTAGCAACTGATCACTGAACCTGCTGAGTCAAAAAGAAACTTCACAAAAATGTAATTTGAATAATAATGAATAATTGTTCTCTGATGATACATCTATATAGCGAAATGGGATCCCTATCTTTCGACTCTAAGCGTTAGCAAAGAGCACTCAAACCCATCCATTAAATTAAATTTCACGGAAATGGCGTTGGTACTTGATCAGGTTTTGCCGCGTGCAGTCGATCAAGTGATTTCGCATCAAAGTTTTCTTCATATGCCGCGTGTTTTGCATTGTCTCAAAATTGAAAAAAACACTTGAAATACCCGGAAGTTCTATGATTACCCAAATGCCGCGTTGTAAAATCATAGCGATGAGCGTGCGTTGGCATGTTGCAAAGCGGAAGATCAGTTATTAGCGTCTCAAAGAACAATGGGATGCAACCCGTCGTACTGTGTATGACTTGCGGAGTCGTCTACAGCACAATGGCACCACTTCTACGATCGCCCAAAGGTGAATTAGATCCCACGTGTGGCGTCTGAGCGAAGACCGTCAAATGTCCTCGTCACCTATGTGACGTTTCACCGACTGCGAACCAGGGCTGCTGAGATGTTTAGAAGTCGACTGTCCTCCACAGACCATTCAAAATGGGTTGCGGGCTGCCAACAGGAATTTAACCATCTTACCATCTCTTGTTCCTTTATAGTCCCCTGAAGAAAGATTGTGAAGTTGCTTTTTGACTCAGTATAGTTGTATTCAGCAAAGTCTTGACAAGTAAAGGGAAATGGTACTTCACCATAGTTTGTTTGTGGAATGCCTTTGTTTGGAACACATAGATGGCTGGGTTGGTTGGTTGTTTGTTGTTTTAATGCCACCTCATAGTATTCAACTATATGGCTGATCTGTAAATGTCGAGTCTGGACCAGACAGAGTAGCTAGAGTCATATTGTTCTGAATATGGTAGATTGTGTTTACAACGGTTTCAGATGGCAGTAATTACGACCTCTGGATGATCGAACCACTGGGTATCCTCCAGAACCTGTTCTCAATGACCTTCACCTCTGTGTCCGTGATGCCATACCTATATTATTCAGCGATGGAGTGCGTGATGCAGTAGATACATATGCTGATCGGACAACAACCTCAGCGCGTCCTCCCGCAGGTTCGTGGAAGGAGTCCAGGTGAGCCAGCAGCCACCTGTTTTAGCAGGGGAGACAACTAAACCCGTGCTAAGGGCAGTGGAACTCAATGATGGTAATCTTCATTGACTTACTGCAGCATTTGAAGACTATAATTCCAAACATGTTCTTAATGCTTCAATTGTGCTACATATTTGGAAGAGAGAATAATGTAAACATGGCTAACAGCAGTTCTGAGTTGTCTGCGAGGGTGTTACTAGTATATGGACTACTCTAGAAAAGCTAGAACACATAGATGCATCTTTTAAAATGTCCTCTTGTCACCTTTTGGAAATGTTATATCGTTCAAGCTTTCAGGGAAATATTTTTTGTGGAGCTGTGGCATAAGCTGGAGCTCACATTATCCAAAGATTATTAGTTTGATTTTCATTTGCTGTACCATGATATTCTTGGAAGTGTTGCTGCAAATGCCATAAAAATAGACTGACTTGCTCATTACAGGCTGCTAAACGTCATTACAAACCTCTCACTATTTATGTACACACTGACCGCGAGTAGTGAGTTTGCCTGAACTATAGTGTGTATGGTCCATTAATCTACAGATGATGAAGATGGAAGCCGTGGGTTGAAGAAGTCTGTGTGCCGGTACACGGCCCCACCTGCTGCTGTGTCAGGTCATCAAGCTGTCCAACAACGGTCTGGAGAGAGTTTGCACTGGGATCCTGGGTCAGTGAACAAGGTAAGGCTGGATCCAACCTGTACAGGTTATGATGTGACGTATAACTCACATCTAACCCATCTGGGATTAGGTGCAACACTTTCAGAGTTTGAGTTCAAGAGTCACAAAACTGACTCAACCCTAAAAAGTACAGAAGTTGTTCTTACTTGGAGAAAATGTAATCCCAAATATGACATGTTACATTGGACCATTTTCTAAAAAGGCCTATTCATGTGTGTATTGATGACTGAAATACTGTTAAAACTCACTCCTGCCATGTATTATCATACAAACTAGAGTCAGAAGGTTAGGGACTGTTCCTAATTTATGGCTTTGTGTATGTGTGTGTGTGTGTGTGTGTGGGTTGTTGATGTTACAGGGGTCATCCATTTTGTTCTGCCAGGGTGAGGAGGTGTCATGCACACATGTTTCTAGGGGAGTCAGCAATTTTGTACATAAAAATATTAAAAAATTAAACACAAAATATTGGAGGAGGGGTCATTGATTTTGTACATATTGACACATGCAGGGGAATCACTTACTTTGTACATAAATTTAGGGTGGAGTCATTCATATTGTACATGCTTTTCCATAATAATCATCATCATCCCCTGGCCATGAAATTTATAAATGGTCGAGTGAGTGTTGTAGGTTGGTAGAAATGCTGTGTTTTCTGTAGATTTCAGCAATTAAGCCTGGCCAGACTGGAGGAGTGGGTGGCACCTTTGGAAAGTGCATTAATCACGTGATGACAAGATGTCCTGACCCTGATGAGTCAGCTGAGGTGGGAGGATGTACACAAGCTCCCCTGGCCTCATCACCACTGTCCATTATCCTCCATTACCTGTCTGTCCCTCCTTATACACACAAGGTCTGTAGTCTGAGGGTGAGATGTGCTTCTGTTAATTTCAAACAGATTCCCTAACCTACTATGTGATGAAATTAACAGAGATATTGACCTTAAACTGATGCTGATGTGGAGGCAAAGGTAATAGTGAGATTAGGTTACTTGCCACAATTTGTTGTAGGAGTTGCCTCCATGGTTGTGCAGGATGTTATGATTGGCGGCAAGAAATCCTGGATTTACCCGAGTCAGATTTTACAGAGGTAGAAATCATCTTAAGCTACATTACTTTGTATTTACCCCAGACCAGACTATTGTCATGGCTGGAGGCAAAGATCAACAAGAAACATGTAATGAGTTGCACATGTATTGCAGTGGCACATACAAATTATGCAAAAATGATCAGGTCCATCCTGAGTTCATCACTATTTGTTTGGGCGTTAGAGACTTATTTCCAGCACAAGAGGCTAGCAGCAACTTCAGATTTATCAGAAAAGTGTGTGCATAGGCACAAGCTAAATCACGATATTAACGAGACGGCTAGTACTGCCAAGACAAGTCTCAAATCCCTCACTCCACTGATTATTTGCAGATTCTCCAAATTGGAGTTGAAGTACATGCCTGGTGGGCTGTACAGCGAGGAGTGTTTCCAGCATCTTCCTCAGCTTTCTCCAGATGCGTCACTTCATGCAGTCTGGGTTATATTTATATCGAATTTGGGATTCAAGTTTGTTTGATTTTTTACAGTGATTTGTTTATTGTAAAATTCCTGTTAAGTTTTTAGTTACATAAAAGTAGAATATAGCCTGATGCCTTGAACATTCAAAAACGCAGCATTGATCAGTAGCACCATATGTACCATAATAAGCTCCTTAGAATGTGTGTCCCAGTTGTGTAGATTGATGCTCATGATGTCAATCACTGGATTATCCTGGTCCAGGACTGATTGTTTCATACAGCAGGAGTGCTGTAGCTAACAAGGAAACAAACAAGTGGAAAAGATTTAATATGATGATGATTACATTCATGCTGTGGTGGTTTCAGTTGAGGTTTGCAGACATATATAAACTGAAAAGTTTGTTTGAGAAAACATTGACTGTCATGTACATTTTGGTGCTCAAAGGGACCAGTGTAAACAATGCTTACAGATTGTCTACCAGTTCAGGGTCATTTTGCAAGCAGGACACATTATACAGTGGTGACGCTTTGGCCTTGACCTCTGATTAGGACTAACAGACCACCATACTGTATTTCTCCGACCACCCTACCTTCACACAGAGGCTGGTGATGAGAATGCTGCGGCGCTGGCGAAGGTATCCGACTGAGCAATATCAGATGTCTACGTTACCTACGCCATCACCCCAGCCGTCACTTCATCCATAGTGAAGGGTCCATTGCCTTCCGTCATAGAGACGAGGCAGACAGGGTCGTCATCACTGGCGTCAAGTTTACGATACTTAAGTGTAAAATCAAAACATTGCTCTATACGAAATAAATAAAGAGTTGTATGCTTCATTCTTGGGTCTCTGGAACTTCCTTTATTACTGGGAGGAGGAGTAGGTAGGTATGTGAGCAAGGTGTTCCACCCAGTTGGACTTTGTTGAAGGTCCCAATATAGATACAATAGATGAAGTCACCCACTATGATATTCCTTAATGTGGCACAAAATATGTTTTTGTTCCATCTGATGCTTTTCATTCTTCATTCACTTGAATACTTATCAACATATGAGTTTTTATTTTGGCAATTTGTTCACCCGAACAAGCCCTCCATATTCCTTCCTGCTGTTCTCTCATGTATGTTACATCACTCATTATGTATGATGTGTTTTGTGTTTGCAGTTCAAAGGACTTGACAGCCCTCCCAGCCCTGTTTGAGCTCCATACAGTGTTGTAACCAGTACCAATCAGTGTTATGCACAGTCAAGGAATTGCAAAGGTACAATCAAAGAGTCTCAATGTAAGCTTGAAAGTAAAGGTTAACAACATCATGGTGGTATTCCATTGCTTTGAGCCCATAGAAGGGTTGAGATCTGTCTGCATTGCTTAGACCATAGAGGGGATGGGTCTGACAGCATTGCATAGACCATGAAGGGTTGGAGATCTGACTGCATTGCTTAGACCATGAAGGGGATGGGTCTGTCTGTGTTGCTTGGAGCCATGAAGGGATAAGTCTGAGAGCATTAGCAGACCACAGGGGATGGGTCTGACAGCTTTGCTTAGACCATGAAGGAGATGGGTCTGTCTGTATTTGCTTAGACCATGGAAGGGGATAAGTCTGACAGCACATTGCTTAGACCATCTTAGGGGATGGTGGGACGGCATTGCTTAGGCCATGAAGGGGATGAGTGTGACAGCATTGCTTAGACCATCTTGGGGATGGGTCTGACAGCATTGCTTAGACCATCTTAGGGGATGAGTATGACAGCATTGTAGACCATCTTGGGGATGGAGTCTAGCAACTGTAGACCATCTAGGGATGGGTCTGACAGCATTGCTTAGACCAATAGTTGATGGATCTGACAGCTTTTCTTAGACCATGGAAGGGGATGGAGTCTGACAGCTTTGTAGACCATGAAGGGTTGAGATCTGTCTGCATTACTTAGACCATGAAGGGATTGATCTGACAGCATTACTTAGACCATGGCGAGGTTGAGAACTGTCTGCAATGTTTAGACCATCTAGTGGATTGGTCTGACAGCTTTTGCTAGACCATGAAGGGATGGGTCTGTCTGTGTTGCTTAGACCATGAAGGGGGATAAGTCTGACAGCATTAGCTTAGACCATCTTAGGGATGGAGTCTGACAGCATTGCTTAGACCATGAAGAAGGGATTAGTCTGACAGCATTGCTTAGACCATCTTGAGGGATGGGTTTGACACCTTTGCTTAGACTATCTTGGGGATGGAGTCTGACAGCAGTGCTTAGACCAACTAGTTGATGGATCCTGACAGCATTGCTTAGACCATGAAGGGGATGGACCCACAGCAGCAGTGCTTAGACCAACTAGTTGATGGATCTGACAGCATTGCTTAGACCATGAGGGATGGACCTGACAGCATTGCTTAGACCTTGAAGGGGATGAGTCTGACAACTTTACTTAGACCATCTAGGGAATTGAGTCACGACAGCCTTGCTCAGACCATGAAGGGGATGGAGTCTGTGTGTGTTGCTTAGACCATGAAGGGATAAAGTCTGACAGCATTCCTTAGACCAACTTGGGGATGGGTATGACACCTTCTTAGACCATGAAGGGGATGGGTCTGTCTGTGTTGCTTAGACCACTTGAGAGAATGGGTCTGACAGCTTTTCTTAAGAACCATCTAGTGATGGATCTGGCAAGCTTTGCTTAGACCAGCAAGTTGATGGGTCTGACAGCTTTTCTTAGACCATGAAGTGGATGGATCTGACAGTTTGTAGACCATCTTGGGGATGGGTCTGACAGCATTGTAGACCATGAAGGGATGGGTCTGTTTACATAACTTAGACCTTGCAGGGATCACGTCTGTCCAGTGCTTAGACTTTGAAGGGATGGGAGTCTCTCCATTTGCATAGGGTGCAGTTCAAGACTTCCATGTCAGTTCATGAAATACAAAATGTCTAAATACAGAGAATAAAGGTCCTTTCCACTGGAAATATGATCATATCCAAAATCAAAAAGTGCATATTGCGTGAATTAAAAATCATACCACATTACTTTCAAGTTGGAGGTGCATGATTTTTTGGAAGACTGATACCTCAGACTGGCAAATCAATATCTTTGTGGTAGAAGTTTGTAGATACATGGAATTGAAAGTCACTAATGCAATTCAGGTTTTGTGATTTTTGTTTTTGTTGGGAGTGCAAGTTAATGAATGATTTTTTAGAATGGGTTTCAAATTTACAGATCCAGAAGGATATAAGTGGATGCAATCCTGGCCTATACCCAGCCAAGCCTCAACCAAGGCAGCTGCCACAGAAGAAGGTTGAGGGTCTTAATTGTCTCTTGAATGAATGGATCTCTCCTCCTGACATAGGATTTACATATATGGAGTTAGAATAGGTCCCCAGCAGCCTATGCTGGGATTTATCCAAAGT
Source organism: Haliotis rubra (assembly GCF_003918875.1). Lineage (NCBI taxonomy): Eukaryota > Metazoa > Mollusca > Gastropoda > Lepetellida > Haliotidae > Haliotis > Haliotis rubra. The sequence goes on from NW_025765508.1 coordinate 9,062, forward strand.
GGCGTGATGGATCAGGTGGTTGATGACATTGCAGATGCCTTGTGGGTATACCCTGTCATGGTGGATCATTGTTCACAGTTTCAATCACTGGATTGTCTGGTGCAGACTTGATTGTTTACAGGCGAGTCATATAAACAACAAACAAACAAACACAAGTATTGTGCAATATGTGCCCTGTCACAAAGCAGGCTGAACTCTTCAACAACCATCATTCCTGTACTTTAACACTTAGACACCACGAAAGTCCATCCTTTAATGAGACAGATTTATGGAACATACCTGTACATTGCCACCAACTGGTTGGGCTGCAGAGACAGGTATGGAACATACCTGTACATTGCCCACCAGCTGGTTGGGCTGAGACAGATTTATGGAACATACCTGTACATTGCCACCAGCTGGTTGGGCTGAGACAGATTATGGAACATACCTGTACATTGCCACCAGCTGGTTGGGCTGAGACAGATATGGAACATACCTGTACATTGCCACCAGCTGGTTGGGCTGAGACTATTTATGGAACATACCTGTACGGTGCCCACCATCGTTTGGGCTGAGACTGGGGTATGGAACATACCTGTACATTGCCCACCAGCTGGTTGGGCTGAGACAACATGGAACATGCACAGCCACATTGCCACCAGCTGGATTTGGGCTGGGAACAATTTATGGAACATACCTGTACATTTGCCCACCAGCTGGTTGGGCTGCCAGAGACAAATTTATGGAACATACCTGTAGATTGCCACCATCTGGTTGGGCTGAGACAGGTGGAACATACCTGGCGTTACCAGCTGGTTGGGCTGAGGCGGATATGGAACATACCTGTACATTTGCCCACCAGCTGGATTTGGGCTGAGGCAGGCCCATGGAACATACCTGTACATTGCCCACCAGCTGGTTGGGCTGAGACAGGTTATGGAACATGCCTGTATATTGCCCTCCAGCTGGTTGGGCTGGAGACTGGGTATGGGTATACCTGTACATTGCCCACCAGCTGGTTGGGCTGAACAGGTATGGAACATGCCCTGTACATTGCCCACCATCTGGTTGGGCTGAGACAGGTTATGGAACATGCCTGTACATTGCCCACCAGCAGGTTGGGCTGAACTGCTTTATGGAAGACACCTTGGCCCATTGCCCATCAGTAGTTTTAATTTGTGTCATTGAGCGATGGGGCTTAGAACCCATTTCAGCAGTGGCTGTGTTATCAAATATTCCACTCATGAAATACAGGAGAATCACCTTGAAGAATGAACCAAAGTAGCTTATTTGTATGATGGTATTGAGATAATTTGATGGGACTTTACTGTTCTACAATGTTGATTTCTTTGAATGATTCAATAAGCTTTCGATCAATTCACAGAGTGCTAAGAGGTGGTGAGGAAGTTGAAGCAGGTTAATTTATGTTTCATGTTGGATACAAGCCTAGCTGACAGCATATGAATGGTTGGGTTTTCCTCAGGTAGATTAGGAGTTTGTTGCCCTAAATGAGACCACGAACACCGTGCAATGATATTATTGAGGTTCGCTGTTTTCTCTCCCATTTGCCATGCATGTATTGTGTTATGGGGGACTAGCACAAGAGTTTGTGGACTATGATGCTGACAGACCTTTTGAAGTATGCAAAGAAACTTCCCTACACATATCTCAGTGGGCTCATCATGATGTCAGAGTTACTTCCCCTACCACTGCCTCTTCAGACAAAGAGGTACCATTGCTGTACAATTCCTGTTGCCTGATAAATTAGTCATATATTCTTCAAATGTTTACACGCTGTTTACAACAGATTAAACTGCAAGACAATAGGTTGAAAGCTTTACACTACACATGGCTACATATGTGTCATTATGTGAATTAATTTTCCTTACACAAGTATCTTGACTTTGTTCCTGTTTTTTTTTTAATCAGCCATTGGTTAGCTGAGAGAAAAAGTGAGGTTGTGATGACCGCAGGATTGTGGAGTGCCCACCTCAATCCCTATCCTCTCTCATCAATGACCTCATCAAGGGTGTTCAGGTGAGTCTCTCCTCTCATTTGTGACCTCATCAAGGGTGTTGAGGTGAGTCTCTCCTCTTTCATTTGGTGACCTCATCAAGGAGTGTTCAGGTGATCTCTCCTCTCTCATGGTGACCTCATCAAGGAGTGTTCAGGTTGAGTCTCTCCTCTCTCACTGGTGACCTCATCAAAGGAGTGTTCAGGTGAGTCTTCTCTCTCTCTCACTGGTGACCATCAGTGTTCTGGTGGTCTCTCCTCTCAAGGACCTCATCAAAGTGTTCAGGTGAGTCTCTCTCTCTCTCACAAGGTGTGTTCAGGTGACTGGTGACCTCATCAGGAGTGTTCAGGTGAGTCTCTCTCTCTCTGAGAGTGACCTCATCAAGGAGTGTTCAGGTGAGTCTTGCCTCTCTCACTGAGTGACCTCATCAAGGAGTGTTCTGGTGAGTCTCTCCTCTCTCATTGGTGACCTCATCAAGGGTGGTGAGGTGAGTTCTCTCCTCTCTCATTTGTGAGAGCTCATCCCAAGGTGTGTTCAGGTGGAGTCTCTCCTCTCTCACTGGTGACCTCATCAAGGGAGTGTTCAGGTGAGTCTCTCCTCTCTCATTGGTGACCTCATCAAGGAGTGTTGAGGTGAGGTTTCTCTCTCTCATTTGTGACCTCATCAAGAGATGTGTTCAGGTGAGTCTCTCTCTCTCATTGGTGACCTCATCAAGGAGTGTTCAGGAGTGAGTTTCTCCTCTCTCATTAAGGTGACCTCATCAAAGGTGTGCTTCAGGTGAGTCTCTCCTCTCTCATTGCAGGTGACCTCATCAAAGGTGGTTCAGGTGAGTCTCTCCTCTCTGCTACTGTGACCTCATCAAGGAGTGTTCTGGTGAGTCTCTCCTCTCTCACTGGTGACCTCATCAAGGGAGTGTTCAGGTGAGTCTCTCCTCTCTCACTGGTGACCTCATCAAGGAGTGTTCAGGTGAGTCTCCTCACTGGTGAGCCTCACACTGGTGTCTCTCCTCTCTCACTGGTGACCTCATCAAGGTGTGTTCAGGTGAGTCTCTCCCTCTCTCATTGTAACCTCATCAAGGAGTGTTCAGGTGAGTCTCTCCTCTCTCACTGGTGACCTCATCAGTGAGTGTTCAGGTGAGTTTCTCCTCTCATTGGTGACCTCATCCTCATTAAAGAGTGTTCAGGTGAGTTTTCTCAAGCCCTGTCTTGGCTGAACATCTCACTGGTACCCTAATGCTTGTCATTAGAGCAGACTTATGAGAATGAAAATGGTCACACTGTGCACCCTGGTTTGTGTGTGTCATCATGGACCAGTGTGAACCTTCCTGTGATTTACCAAATCATCAAACACAATGGTTAGTGTGTTTACCCTTTGTTCCTGTGCTACTAGCTGACCTCTGTTGCAGGCTCCAGCTGCCAGCCTCTCCAGCAGATGTTGTGTCATTGTGTGTTGGCAGCTGGCCGACCTGGCCTCACCCTCCGCCACCATGATCACAAGGTAGGACCTGTACAATAATCTACATAGCAGATGTAGGAACCCTTCCTCTTCTGAGGGTCTGTTTGTTTAAATTTGGTTTCAATCCCTGATTCATCCTCTCCCCATCAGGGTCATACACACACTTGCTGGATTCATTTTGTAACCTACCACTACAACTGATTTCCGACTCCACTCTCCATCATATCATGCTGACTGTAAATACAGTAATCTCCACACCTTCTGATACACAGGTAGAGAATCTTCATCCCAATCCTTTCACAAGATAAGTTTTGAGACTGTCCTGTAACTTTGAGTCACTCTTACTCTTGGCTGATATACCATTCAAAATAGTGTTAGTAGGTTAAAGTGTGGAATATTTAAAAAGCTGCACATAACTAAACCTCACTCAAAATGGTGTAATGCTACTCACTCACTCACTCACTCACTCACTCACTCACTGGGCTAGTACAAAGCAGCAGCCTTTACACATACACATACACATACATGTTGTCATATGGGCGAAATATTCTCAAGGACTGACGTTAAACCCAATTTCACCTCAGCTCACCACTTTCGTTCTGCTGTCAGGTGTCTGCTGGACATCATCATCAGGAGAACAGCAGGATTAGATCTGGATGGAGGCCGGGGAGGACAAGGAAGGAGAGAAGGAGCCGTTGGTGAAGGAGGGCGTATATCCCTTCATCAGAGTAGGGACAGGTCCTGAAGTCCCTCAGCCTGTTAGGCTACCTCCTGTCTCAGCCACCATCAAGATGGCCATGTTGCAGCTCATCAGGGGAGGTAACTACTGTTTTCTGCATTCTGCAGTATTCCAGCTGTATGACAGCAGCCAGTAAATGATAAGGTCTGGACCAGACCATCCAGTCTTTGATAATTTGGACAAAGATCCATGCTTTATGAGGACAATGAATTACCACCAAATATATTCGGGTCATCACTTACAATCTGATTAATGTCTTGGAGATCGGTTTTAACCTTTAAACACCAAAGGGGACTAGAGGCATTAAGACAATGAGGTAACACAAGAGTTGTGGGAAAAGAGGGGCAAAAAGTACACTGCATTCTCAGCTCCTTGAGAAGTATGCAGCGTCCAGAATGTCAGAATGTTTGGCACTTTCGGATTACATTCTCATCTTACCCATGTACAGGGTATCCATGGATGTAGACAACGTCATGTAGATTCTAACACATGTCTTGTGTCCTAGCTGTGCCGAGGATGAGAAGTATACCAGTATTGTACCCTTCATGCTCAGTCTGCTGAGCGAGGTCTCAGACCCGACCCCATCACATACAGGCACAGGAGAATGTGGTGGTAAGTCTGTCCCCATTGTCTGTCCACTGTACCTTTGTGGGTGTGTGAGCTTACTGACTATATAGTGTGTGACTGATTCATTTACAGATTACCGTGATATGGCTGAAAATTGCACATTGACATAAAATGCTCACTTCACATTGCTGAAAACAAACTGTCCGTCACTTTCAAAATCCCATATCTTGGTATAAATGTGTGTTGTAGCCTTGTCAGACTTGTCATTCAAACCTTTTCAAAGACCTGGATTAAAATTTCCCACATGGGTAGGAATGACCGATCATTGTTGTGCTATTTCATGAATATTTGTACAAAACCATGCTCAATCACCAACATATAAGGTAATTCAGGGTGAGTGAGTGTTATGCGTTAAACTTCAAAGAGAAGGGATTCAAGTTTCCACTTGACCGTTCGGAAGAGAGGGATGAGAAAGCAAATAAGCATGAGTCAGGATAAAAGTATAAAATATTCATTTTATCATAAAATTACATATTTAGTATGTGGTATGACAATGTGTGTGTGGTATGATGCCATGTGTGTGTGGTATGACTGTGTATTATGACAATGTATGACAATGTATTGTGTATTATTGGTATGACAATGTATGTATTGGTATGACTGTGTGTGGTATGACAATGTGTGTATGTGGTATGACTATGTGTGGTATGACAATGTGTAGTATGTGGCATGACAATGTGTGGTATGACTATGTGTGTGTGGTATGACAATGTGTGTGGTATGACAATGTGTGTGTATTGGTATGACAATGTGTTTGTGGTATGACAATGTGTGAGAGTGTGTGGTATGACAATGTGTTTGAGTATGACAATGTGTGTGTGGTATGACAATGTGTGTGTTTCTTTGTTTCAGTCCATCCTGCAGAGTCTCTGTGACACAGAAATATCTCTGCGTCTCCTCGGGCCTTAGCTCTCACCGAACAGGTCTGCATTACTCTCACTGGCGATCATTCTAGACTTGGGGTGGTGGGGTTCACGGGTTGTGTTTCTTGTCACACCGACATCAAAGGTTCCTTTCCTACACTGTAGAGTGAAGCCTGATCCAGGTCTCCCCAGGGCCATCCCCTCACTGATGTCACAGGCATATTGATGGAAGCTGAATATACTCACTTGCTCCTTTATTTGCAAACAACTGGAGTCATATTGAGATTTTAGATGGGTCATCAGTGACAAGGTAATCTCTGTCAGGTAATGACAGCTGAAGTCAGTACTTGCCACTTGGAGTGTGTGACCCAGTCTTCTAGGGTGACTCAACTTCCAGGACACAGTTGATCCTGTCAGAGACATGTGGCCTTTCAGATGGCCAATTATGTCCCCTAGGTTTGTAAGACTATGCTGATGGAATGTCCTTGGTGATAAATGTTGAAGACTGGCATCACTTCATGTGTTCCTCTACCATTGAAGATCCAGGTTAGAATCAGTCTTCAGTAACCTATGCTTGTCGTGAGAGAGGAGACAAGCGGGATCAGGTGGGATCGGGATTGAGAAGGCCCTTTTCTATTATTTGAGCTAGTCTCAGACCCAAGTTGTTTATAATCCTACTCTGTCCTTCAGAGTGAGTTATTGAGTTTAGTTTTAAGCCGCTCAGCAATATTCCAGCTATGTAGAAGCGTCAGTCTGTAAATAATTGAGTCTGGACTAGACAATCCAGTGATCAACAGCATCAGCATCGATCTTTGCAATTGGGATCTGATATATGTCAAACAAATCAACAAGCCTGACCGCTCTTCACAGGTCTGAAGTACTTCCAGAAGGTTGTCCTTTGTCAGCATGCAGATGAGTGACTCAACTGAGTGAAGCTTTTCTGATGGAGATATGCATCATCATGAGAACTGGGCGTATTGTATACTGTGACACTTAGACTGATGTGTGTATTCCGTCTTGTAGGTAATCAACAATTCACTGCCAGAGAAAAGACATGCTAAATACTGTGATAGCGGCTCTTCTCCACCACATGGGAACCCGGACCACCGCATGCCTCCATCTTGCCCTGTGTGTCCGCACCCTCGTCATGCTCACAGACCGACTATGGCTTCTACCATCTTGTCCGCGTATGTGTTGAGTTCATACTGTAGCAATTTAACAATATTAGGAGATGTTTGGGATGGAAAGTTTGGTTCAAGATTGGAACATTCTCTGTAACTGAAAGGTTTTGCGTCAAAATACTAGACACCACAACTTCTAATATCTTATGTGAGACTGATCAATCAATTTGCAAGAGTAACACTTAAGATATGCCTGAGAACACCTTATTTCTTTCATTTTACCAGTTATTGTATATTCAAGTCTCTTTTTATATTGTTAATCAGTGTTGCTATGGCAGTAAAAGTACAACATAATGAGATTATCATTATGTTCTTTAACTCTTTTTGAAGTGACATATCACTAGATCTTTACCATTTTTCATCTGGACATCAGAGTGTTGGTGGATGTGATACTATGCCTTCTTTTCATAGGAACAAAATTGTTGTTGTTTGTAAAGAGGTGGTGACAAAGTGAGCCAAACCTCACACCCAAAGATGCTATCTTACAATGGTTTCTCCCATACAGATGTCTGGAGAAGAATCTGACGGTGTTCAGCAGCCTCCTGTCTCGGGTGAACAACACCTTCAGTAAGGACAGCTCAGACTGCCTCTCCACTCTCGTCAGTCAGCCTGGACTTCCCTCCGACTCTTGTGTCCACTTGACCCGCCAGAAGTGGAGGAGGCCATGTGCTTAGCACCTCACGTCATCAACAAGCAGCAGCTCAGGGGCATTGTTGTCATGGACACCAGACCAGGATCACCCGGCTCGGCTTGTCTGGAGAGCTCCTGGAGGTTTGTGCATCCCCTATTTTGTGACTTCCATTGGATGCTGGATAGGAACAACTCTCATGGTGGATGTGTGTTACAGGTGTTTGTCAAGGAGGTTCATGTCACCAAGGGTTCAGACCGTTGTTGTAGAGAGGTCCTGACTGTCATGTTAACAATTGTGTTACAGGTGTTTGTCAAGGAGGGTCATGTCACCAAGGGGTTCAGACAAGCTGTTATAGAGAGGGTCTGACTGTCATGTTGCTGGTGTGTTACAGGTGTTTGTCAAGAGGAGGTTCATGTCGCCAAGGGTTCCAGACCGTTGTTGTAGAGAGGGTGTGACTGTCATGTTGCTGGTGTGTTACAGGTGTTTGTCAAGGAGGTTCATGTCACTGGGGTTCAGACACGCTGTTGTAGAGGAGTGTGACTGTCTTGTTGCTGGTGTTGTCAAGGTGTTTGTCAAGGAGGTTCATGTCACCAAGGGTTCAGACAAGCTGTTATAGAGAGGGTGTGACTGTCATGTTGCTGGTGTGTTACAGGTGTTTGTCAAGGAGGTTCATGTCACCAAAGGGTTCAGACAGCTGTTGTAGAGAGGGGTGTGACTGTCTTGTTGCTGGTGTGTGTCACAGGTGTTTGTCAAGGTGGTTCATGTCACCAAAGGGTTCAGACAAGCTGTTATAGAGAGGAGTCTGACTGTCATGTTGCTGGTGTGTTACAGATGTTTGTCAAGATGGTTCATGTCACCAAGGGTTCGAACCGTTGTTGTAGAGAGGTGTGACTGTCTTGTTGCTAGTGTGTGTTACAGGTGTTTGTCAAGGTGGTTGTCACCAAAGGGTTCAGATCGTTGTTGTAGAGAGGTCTGACACTGTCTTGTGCTGGTGTGTAACAGGTGTTTGTCAAATTGGTTCATGTCACCAAGGGTTCAGATCGTTGTTGTAGAGAGAGGTCTGGCTGTCTTGTAACTGGTGTGTTACGAGTGTTTGTCAAGGAGGTTCATGTCACCAAGGGTTCGATATGCGTTGTAGAGGGTGTGACTGTCTTATTGTGCTTGTGTTGCAGGTGTTTGTCGAGGAGGTGTGTCACCAAGGGTTCAGAGGTGGTTCATGTCACAGGTGTTTGTGTCAAAGATTTCATGTCACCAAGGGTTCAGATCGTTGTTGTAGAGAGGGTCTGACTGTCATGTTGCTGGTGTATTGTTACAGGTGTTTGTCAAGGAGGTTCATGTAATCACAAAGGGTTCAGATAAGTTGTTGTAGAGAGGGTGTGACTGTCATGTTGCTGGTGTGTGTTACAGGTGTTTGTCAAGGAGGTTCATGTCACCAAGGGTTCAGACCGTTGTTGTAGAGAGGGTGTGACTGTCATGTTGCTGGTGTGTTACAGGTGTTTGTCAAGGAGGGTTCACCATGTCACCAAGGCATTAATAATTTCGAACATTTACGCTGTTGTAGAGGAGGTGTGACTGTCTTGTTGCTGGTGTTGTCAAGGTGTTTTGTCCAAGGAGGTTCATGTCACCAAAGGGTTCAGACAAAGCTGTTATAGAGAGGGTCTGACTGTCATGTTGCTGGTGTGTTACAGATGTTTGTCAAGATGGTTCATGTCACCAAGGGTTCAGACCGTTGTTGTAGAAGAGGCCTGACTGTCTTGTGCTGGTGTGTTACAGGTGTTTGTCAAGGTGGTTCATGTCTTGCCAAGGGTTCAGAATACGTTGTTGTAGAGAGGGTCTGACTGTCTTGTGCTGGTGTGTTACAGGTGTTTGTCAAAGGTGGTTCATGTCACCAAGGGGTTCGAATCGTTGTTGTAGAGAGGGTCTGACTGTCTTGTTGCTGGTGTGTTACAGGTGTTTGTCAAGGAGGTTCATGTCACCAAGGGTTCCAGAACCGTTGTAGAGAGGGTCTGACTGTCTTGTTTGCTGGTGTGTTACAGGTGTTTGTCAAGGTGGTTCATGTCACCAAGGGTTCAGAATCCGTTGTTGTAGAGAGGTCTGACTGTCATGTTGCTGGTGTATTACAGGTGTTTGTCAAGGTGGTTCATGTCACCAAGGGTTCGAATCCACGTTGTTGTAGAGAGGGTCTGACTGTCATGTTGCTGGTGTATTACAGGTGTTTGTCAAGGTGGTTCATGTCACCAAAGGGTTCGAATCGTTGTTGTAGAGAGGGTCTGACTGTCATGTTGCTGGTGTGTTACAGGTGTTTGTCAAGGAGGCTTCATGTCACAAAAGGGTTCAGATCGTTGTTGTAGAGAGGGTCTGACTGTCATGTTGCTGGTGTGTTACAGGTGTGTTTGTCAAGGAGGTTCATGTCACCAAGGGTTCGAATCACGTTGTTGTAGAGAGGGTGTGACTGTCATGTTGCTGTGTGTTACAGGTGTTTTGTCGAGGAGGTTCATGTCACCAAGGGTTCCAGACTGCGTTGTTGTAGAGAGGGTGTGACTGTCTTGTTGCTGGTGTGTTACAGGTGTTTGTCAAGGAGGTTCATGTCACCAGGGGTTCAGAACCACGTTGTAGAGAGGGTGTGACTGTCATGTTGCTGGTGTGTGTTACAGGTGTTTTGCCAAGGAGGAGGGAGAGCCTGGAGCCTGCTTGAGAGCATCACATCCCTCACCAAGATGCTCCGAGACCCTGACATCACACCAGGAAAAGGTGAGTGTCCAGTGTATGTAGAGCCTTATTATAAGTGTTGCTTATCTGATTTAAATTGTTTAGTGGCCTAGTCTCATGTCTTGTGGCTACTGACTACATTGTACCTAACCCCAGTTTCTATCTTCCGTGTTACATTTTTTCTACAATCTGGTCAAAGGATTCTGCTCAAGAACAGCCCGTTCTTTCAGCGATCGTGGCCGCTCGACAGTCGTAACTCCCATACTTTAACATAGACTTACGACTGTGTTGGCGCTACGGTCTCTTTGAGAGCGAGGCCCTAATCCTGAAGTAACCTATGCTTGTGGTACTAAGTCACCTATATAGATCAGATACACAGTCTCAGTGGTTACGTTGGTGTCATCATGCCAAGCAGACTCTCAATTGTTGTTGGGGCAGTGGGTAGCCTGGTGGTTAAAGGAGTTCACTTTCGTCACGCTGAAGACCAGAAGAGTCCCGGAGTCCCCACATGGATGCAATAGCAATGTGAAGCCCATTTCCGGTGTCCTCGGCGAGATATTGCTGGACTTGTTTTTCACAATATCATTCAGTTTCGGGTTTGATTATTGTGAGCCTGACGTATGGCTGGAATATTGCTTTATCAAAACAGACAAAAGCTGGTTTGTGCCCCATAGAAGAACATAACACACTGGAGGAGAATATTTGACTTTGTACTAGTGTTCTTGTGAGTATATATATATCTGAAAGGTGGATTTATATTTCCTTTTACTTCAACACCCTGTAAAATCATGTTGGCCTCACTCTCAAAGTACTACAGCCATAAATAATGCAGATATTTGAATGTCATTTTAGAAGTGATATACATAATGGAGAGAACATAGCGGAGATATTTCATTGTTAATATGACATCCTACATTGAGATATATTCTAACAGATCTGATGGAACCTGAGCTGTCCCGCCGAAACCTCTCAGTGTATTGTTCAACAAGCGAGCTGTGTTCACCGTCAGTGATGGTGATGATAAAGACTGGCGCCACCTACTGGCTGGCTAATCCAATCACAGAAGGAACCAGACTCTGAGCGGAACTGAGTGCGCTGCAACTTGGAGGATCTGTGTTCAAAATATTTCCGAATTTGATCTGGAGCAGGAACTGAGAAAAAGACTCTATGCGTCTGCTGAAGATATTATTTAAACCCAGGAGGCTCAGGTGCTTGATTCACTTCCGATATCGCAGCAAGTAGTGGAAACATGATATCACAGCAGAAAGTGGAAACATGTGATATAAATTAGCAAATAGATGGAAGCGTGTAGTATAGGGGAAATAGTGGGAAGCGTGTAGTATCGCGGCATATAGTGGAAGCGTATAGTATGTCGCGGGAAATAGTGGAAGCGTGTGAGTATCGCCAGCAAATAGTGGAAGCGTGTAGTATCGCAGGAAATAGTGGAAATGTGATATAGCGGGGAAACAGTGGAAGCGTGTGGTATCGCAGCAAATGAGTGGAAACCTGTAGTATAAGCCGCAAATGGTGGAAGCGTGTGATGCTCGCGGCAAATAATGTGGAAGCGTGTGGTATCGCGGCATATAGTGGAAACCTGTAGTATCGCGCCAGAATGAGTGAAGGCGTGTGGTATCACAGGAACTGAGTGGAAGCGTGTGGTATCACAGGAAATGGTGGAAGCGTGTGATGTCGCCCGGGAAATAATGGAAGCGTGTGAGTACGCGGGAAATAGTGGAAGCGTGTGATATAGCGGGAAATGGTGGAAGCGTGTGGTATCGCAGCAAATGGTGGAAGCGTGCGAATTATGTCGCCAGGAAATGAGTGGAAGCGTGTCAAGTATAGCATGAGGAAATGGTGGAAGCGTGTAGTATGCGGAAATAATTGGAAGCGTGTGATGCCGCGCGGCAAATAGTGGAAGCGTGTGGTATCGCATGGCAAATAGTGGAAGCGTGTAGTATCATAGCAAATAGGTGGAAACGTGTGGTATGCGTGGGAAATAGTGGAAGCGTGTAGTATCGCGGGAAATAGTGGAAGCGTGTGATATCATCGCCGGCAAATGGTGGAAGCGTGTGGTATCTCGCAGCAAATGGTGGAAGCGTGTGAGTATCGCAGCAAATAGTGGAAGCGTGTAGTATCGCGGGAAATAGTGGAAGCGTGTGGTATCATCGCGGGAAATAGTGGAAGGAAGCGTGTGTGATGCTCGCGGCAAATGAGTGGAAGCGTGTCGCAGCAAATAGTGGAAGCGTGTAGTATCGCCAGCATATAGTGGAAGCTGGCGTGTAGTATCGCCGGAAATAATTTGGAAGCGTGTGGTATCAGTGCAAATGATGGCGGAATGTGGTGATGATCAGTGATTAGTTAGGATTTGTCCTGCATTAATTATCTGTAAAATGTGGCTCACACATACAGCGACTATAAGCTACCATGTCCTCATTCATTTCCAAACTGCTCATTTGTATGGTATTAAGGATTTGAGGACCACGAAATTCTCCTGTCCCTCAAGTTCACCTTTCATGCCATGAGAGATTTACAATATATATATATAAGTTTATTGAGTTTGTTAGCCTTCCAGAGTAGTATATGTTTAAATGTATTGCCACAACCTCTCGGTCGTTTACCGATGAAGACCTTCACTCAGCTGAGTCACTCATCTGCATGCTGACAAAGGACAACCTTCTGAAGTACTAGACCTGTGAGGTCCGGGGACAGGTGATCCTTCATTAACCCATGCTTGTAAATGCAAGGGTGACTGGGATCGGGTGAGTCAGGCTAGCTGACTTAGTTGACACATGTCATTCGTTCATAGTGCGCAGATCGATGCTCATGCTCTGTTGATCACTGGTTTATCTATGGTCAGACTTGGTGTTTGCAGACGGCACCAAATGGCTGGAATATTGTGAGTCTGGCGTAAGGCAAAACTCTCACTTTCCGGTCTGCCGCAGAAGGTTTCTTTAGTTCAAAAATTAAATGTTGATTGAACAGAATTTTAGCTGGGTGTAGCTGACCAAACACAGTTTGTCTCTGACTACAGTCTAGTCATAGAGATTAGTACAAGCGTATCCTGTGTATAGCCCTCACCATAAGCATCTTCAGTCTTAGTCTTCAAACAACAGTCACCTCAATAACTGTAGCAGAGCTATATGTAAAGGTGCTTGGCTGTCTGCAGAGTGTTACTATTAAGAAACAATTCAATACTCTTCACTATTCACAGGCGGGGCCATGAAACAGATGTCCAGTGATCAATATCATGCATTAAATGAAGAGGGAACAGATTTTGGTATAACAAAATTTAATGTATTATCCCCAAAGATATTGTTCAAATGTTTATTGGTTGAACATGCAGTTTTCTTTTCTGCCTGTGACAACAGGAATAATATTTTATGTGCTTTTGTTTGAATGCCAAGGTTTAGCAGTCTTTGAGAGGGCATAACTCTGGCGTATGGAGTAGGCCCTCCAACCGGGTCAGGCCATTCTGATTCTTGGGCCTCCCCAGCACTAAGTCGTCCTCCAGATCCATGTGGTGGCTTCATCAAGATGGAAAAACCCCGTCAATCTGACGCTTGGCTGAGGTGGCACGTCACGCGGACGTGAGGCAGGCAGAGATTTGGGACACTTGTTGTGTGCTTTCCAATAATCCATATATTATATATATAGTAGCATATAATAACCGAGTTAAGGTTCAAGAACATCTGAAACTCCATTTTACTACAGGGGAATGTAGGGACGGGGGCTTGCTCCAGAACTATCTCAAGCATGGAGTCTGATACATACTGTATACTTTCTTAATGGAGTCAGTCTTTGATAGTGAAATCATTTGTTGCTGGAAAGGAACAGGAAATGAGGAGTCGAGGAAAGGGCTTGAGGGGATGTGGAGGAAATTAGAGGATTCTCCCTAAGCAGGAGGAAAAACTGCTACACTACCTGGGAGACTATAAAGGGCAGGAATGAGCCCATGGAGGTAAATAGAGTCATGTACATTGTAGCGCTGGGAAGTGAGTGAAATTCACCATGAAGAGTGATGTCACTTAGTTTGTCCCAGCCGTTAGATTGATTCCCTATAGGTTGGCTCAAGTCCATAACACAACAAATTATGTTTGGGTTTTGTTCAAAATTCCCTCCATTTCACTCAAACACCTAGACTCCACCTTTGAGATTTCTTTCTATGAAGCACCATGCCATGGTATGTCACGATACCATTCAACTTGCTACTCACTCACTCACTTTGACCCCTGTGTGTTTCATCTCCAACTAAGGTTCTCATTAAGGACACCAGTTCTACACATAGGGAGACAAGTACAGCTTTTGCCCAGTCCAGGTGGTTCCAGAAGGGAGGGTAAGTGCATGTCCATATAGGATTCCCATATATTACTGAAAAATGCGTGATTCAGACCTAATGGGACAGTGTCACCCATACATATTGCATATCACCCCAATTAGCCACAGTGTGGAGGCATAGAGCTATCCTAGGCTAAAGTTCGCTGCAATTATTGGGGTTTTCCTGAACTGAGAAAAGAACTCTGATTTCATTGGGGGTAACAAACTGTTACAGGATGATTCCACCAAATGGAATTAAGCTCCTGTTTTCTCTTTATCTAACAATAACAGGTGGGCTGACCAGATCCCACTACAGGCACTTGAAGTGGGGCCAACAACAAGTGGGGGAGCGGGACTCACGCTTGCTTCCAGTCAGGGCAGAAGGAGCAGCCAGTGGCTGGGAAGGAGGCAGGGATGATGGCGGGTAGAGGCACGAACACTATTGTCTTTCATGACTGCACGCTGATTCCAGGCCCAGTTATCCAGCCATCCAATGGTCTGGCCTAACCACCACCAGGCAGGTCCGAAGCCTAGAATCATGGCTGAGACTACAGGGGATAACAGGACAAAACCAGCCTCCATCACCAATCAACTAAAAGATTATGCCTGGAACATGGGTGATGCTTGTCCTCATCACGAACCGGAAATACAGAGGTATTCAGTTTCTGTTTCCGGGTTTGCTACAAGCAGTTTCTGGGGGACAGAAGAGATTCAGTGGAAGTGAACATTTCCAGTCATTTACCAAATAGTTCTTGAACTTTTCAGCAGCTTGTCTTTCATGCATGGCACCAAGTATCAACCAAAGTTGATGTTATGTGATCCATGGGAGGATGTCATCAACAACCACCTACTGAAGTCTCAACAGCCATGACTGCACAGCATTTCTGCTGGGTGATCAAAATCATCAAGTGTGCTACTCAATGTTGGCCGTGTGCATTGACCTACATTATCTTATACGGGGCGTTTTGCCTTGAGGATGAAATGCTTAACTTACTGATATTTTCCGTTAAAGACTTTTCCAAAATTTGCTGCTTTAAAAATATTTCTTCCAGCCTATCTTGTATGTTCTAAAGATATATAAAATAAAGGTAACATTAGGTGTTAACTGGCTGCAGTTATCCCCCACTAGAGGCGGTCCTTGTCCTATCAGGAACTAGTCAACTGCCGGAATGTCAGGTGCAGATAATTTTCTGTTCCGGTTTAGCAATATGTCGCCGAATATTGTGCTTAAATGTATGGGTTCTGAGTCACTTTTCAGACCCAGCCGTGCCATGCATCTGCATTTCAGGACGAAGTTTATAAAATATTTCAAATTGTATTGATGTTTACACTATAATATCATGATTGGAGCATCCGCTGATTTATGTTTATATTGTTCCATCAGAATGATTCATGAACCAGCCAGTTGGTTATGCTCGACTCCTTTCATACCGGGGTTGGACTGGGACCTGGGCTGTGGCATCCACCAAGACATCCTGGAGTGACGCGCATGCAGTGTTCCTTGGGTTTCCGCCGAAGTTTTCGTCCGTAGAGACACACGCATCCCCTTGGGACTTCCTCCAGCATCAGGTTACGACAAATTAATTTCATGGCGGAAATATAAGCTCAATAAAGCATGGAGTAGGGGTTTAGAATCTCCTGGGTAAATCGGGTTCGCTTTTATCTACAACCAGACTGGAATGTGTTCGTTTCAATACCATGTAGACAAAAACTGGACCGCTGTAAAAGGAGAAGGAAACCTGGCTGATTCATTTTATTTGGTATTTAAGAATGACATCAAGCTGATAATCAATACATACTGGAATGTATCGTTTGAAGATGACTTCGAATAACCAACTGGAAAGTATCAGAATAATCTGGATACGATTTTAAGATGGATCTGATTCGATTGTTTACATATATTTATACTGGTTATCATCCATATAAAGTGTATATTTTTATGGATGTAACATTATCTTCTTCCTGTCCATCCATTCCATTTGCTAATTTTCAAATACATATTAGTGTGGTAGCTTCGCAAGCGTTTCATGAACCTGTCAAAACTGATATAAATAGTGTACACCGGTAGATTACCGCGCTTTCTAAATCCTCAAGCATCGGTGGGCCTAATTAATCCAAGATGGTGTGTTATGGGTCCATGTCCCTCAGTTATTTGCCCATGATCGGTCGTGTTTGGAATGCATACGTTGATTTATATCGTTTCGGTCAAAAGAAACTTCCATTCTTTTCCTTTGGGGCTAAAAGAACAAGAGGAATGGATGAACCAGTTTTCGGTCTTCTTCTTCATTTAAGCTGAATCTATATGATGTACCGATACACCAACCAGTGCCATAATCAGTTTCAGTAGGCTACATGTTTAACATAGGTATGAGAATACTCAAGTCCACAAGAATAAAATACCCATTCTCAGTTCAGCCCATTACTTGGCCCCACCAGTCTGGCTTCACTCCAAACGCTATCCTCCATGGGCTTCTGGTGTGAACCGTGGTTTGGGTTCAAATGTATTCATTAATACTGGAGTTACTAAGTTTTCTTTTGACTCAGGATATCATCGACAAATGTTGAGCTAAGAGTGACTGACTGGGGATATTACAACTGCTCTGATAATCTATATATGGGTTGGTCCTGTAACATGAACATGTTTCAGGACACGAATGAAATGGTCCGTAATGGAGCTCATCGCTTGAGTCACTTCCTCCATGGTTCTGGCAGATTAGAATATTGGGGATGAGAATAAATGAAACTGGGACAAGGATGGGATGGAACAACCACTGTATGCACAATTAAGGCTAAAACATAAAGGAGCATGATGCTCTCATTGAGGGCACTTCCATGAGGCAGGCATTGAGCCTGGACTGGCGTTTACAGAACAGCCTCCTGGCTTTGCATCCTCCTCTCACTCACTCCACTAAGCTCATTACAGTGGGTGGGTAAGCTCATGTACATTCAAGCTCACTGATTTGGTTGTTCCCTCTTCATAAATGGCCATCTGGCTGGCGTTCTGTAGATTCCTGGGGATTTTCACTGAATCAATCCATGGTCCTTCATGGCTTTATAGAGGTACTGCCACCTTCACAGACAAAACAGATCCGGCCAGTGGTCTTCATCAACAAATACTTGTAAAGGTAATAACAAGTTCTGATGGTGGGCTCATGACTTCCATCTCCAACTCATGGATGGTGCTCATAGGTGGTGGATCGCTTACGTTATGGGATTGAACTAAAACATAACCTCATGGTAGATCAGCCGTACAATGCCATCATTTTCGAGATGGAAGCACTGAAACCAGAAGAAATATATCAAACAAAACCCCAAGCAAACAAATGGTGAGACTCCAGCTTCAGTGTAACTAAACATAGTACTGGAGCCTACCTACACTCATGTGCCATATTCAGTTCACAATTGTAGATTTCTTGCTCAGGGGTGCAGGGAATGCAACCCTCACTGGGTGAAAGTTGGCTAAGTCCTTGAACCGGTTGAATCCCCATGGGAATGAAAATGTTGTGAAACCAACATGGGTAAATACACATGCGAATGTTGCTTTGGAACTCCATTGCTCCAAGAAACAAAGACAAATAAGTCTGGATGGTCACCCAACGAGCAGCTGGTTTCTTTAAATAGAAGGTTCATTTCTCCATCACTGCTTAATAGTTACGGTGCCTGAAATTCCCCAGGAGACTCAGAATTGACTGCCCTCATTACATTCCACTCCTTAAAACTCTGACTAAACATGGACTCTGGGCCAGGAGAATTACTGTTTCCATTTTAACCAAATAAAGGGAATAACTCTCAGTGTGCTTGACCATGACGTCACCACTCCCAAAGTGTCACAAGCACTGGAGGGAAAGATCTGCCTATCAGAAGAAACCATGTTAGAGTTTGAGATTTAGAGAGCAAAGTGGAAGTGGAGAATGGGTAAAATAACTGGAATAATAGGTTTTACTGTCTATGAAATTTCAGAGGGAAGCCAGAAGGGCCCAATGAAGTAAGGAAGAATCAAGCTGACCCAGGAGATACTGAGGCTTCAGCCCAGAGATTGAGCTAAGATATATGGGAGGAAGGAGAAACTAGTTTCCTATGAGGATAGTCAGCCTGCTTTATTGTGGTGCGTTTCAATTTACCAGGGTACTTATTGCAATTCTCAGTAAAGTGATGACTAAAGTTAAATATCCCTCTTAGAAAATCTGAACCTCTCCTCCTAACTCAAATACTTTCTCAAAGAAGTAATGGAGGAATTTCTTTAGGATATATCTTCCTTTTGGAACCAGAACATCTCAAATCCAGGAACTATCCAGGAGGACAGCACAAAGGCAAATGCTGAAAATGTTTTTATGAGAGAATAAGTTGTGAAGAGACTTCCTATATCCTCCTCAAAACAGGTTCCAGAAGGAGCCTTTACAGAACACCTTGAGATGGAATGAAAGCAGGGGTTAGGTCTCAGAATGGCTATTTTCAGGATGAGACTCAGTTGGAAGTGACAGGGCGTCAGAAGGATTTTACAAACTTGGGAGGACTTCAAAGAAGAAAGAGTGACAGGGCATGGTAGCCACTCAGGGGATAAAATACACAATCTCAGTGTGGGGCATTTATAGGGGAATATATTTGTTCTGAAGATGACTGAACAAGGTAGCTCAGTGCTTGGAATGGTCATATCAAACTCTACAGAAATATATGAATATACTGGACAACAACAGATGAAGTAACCAGCCAAGTTTCCAACTATCAGGACTCTCTCTTCAAAAGAGGACAATTATCTGGCTCATGTTTCAGACAGACCTAGGGTGGAAACAACGACAATGAAGCCATTCAGAACAATGGTGCCTCCTCAATTTCTCAAGACTACTAACATCATTTAGAAGTAGCATGGAGAACTCTGAGAAATCAGAATTACAAGGTGCCGAAATAAACTCAAGCAGGATCTGAAATGATCCCGTTCAGGAGTATCCCAGAATCATCTTACTTAGAGAACATAAATCACCCCTAAACAGATGGGAGCTGTACTGCAATTAAGCAGACTATGCATTACACTAAATACTGAAAATATCAGATGAAATAGGTATTTTGAGAATCAAACTTTTATTTATCCATCTGATGATTGCTTGAGAAGCTGCATGGCTGCATAGGCTGTGAACTTTAATATGACACCATGGTCATGGCTGGAATCTAATCAAATTATATGTCATTGTCCTTCTAGGATAACCCTGCTTTTCAAAAGCAGATTAATCAACTCCTTAATTCATCTGACATATCTACGTAAAACAATCGATGTTGTATACAGGATACAGGCGTATTCATCCCTGCATCAACCGACCTGCTTCTGCTGACTCGACTTCTGCTCCATGCTGGTCTTCAATAACTAAGCAATGACGTGGGCTAACATTTATAATCTAAACTCGTTGTCTTGTACTTCCTTCATGATGGCGGACGAAGTACCAGCTTGTTGATTCCAGCGTTCGCTCAATGCGCCGAGGCTTGGTTTGGATTCCCCCACATGGGGTACAATGTGTGACGAGGTGTCACTTATAAAACTGAATATTGCTGGAATGTATCAAACCAACTCAACTCACTCATGGAAGTAGCCCAGACTCGAGATCTCCAAATGCCGTTTCTCACGGCAGCATTCAAGTACTTTCCTCACTGTAACGACGACACGACCGTGAAATGGCCGGGCAGAAACCGGGGCTCGGGACTCAGCACTCCACAGCCATGCACTGCGTTCGGCATGGACAAGATGTGAATCTCACCCGAGCAGGAGTAACATGGCTGGGCACGATTAACAAAGCGGGCTCGCTATCAAAACATCCTCACCGGGACCTCAAACCAAAACAGGCCATCAGGGGGTTATATCTCAATTCGGCAGTTTGGGCGGAACCGTTTGAATGTTTGGTGCCCTGTTTGTTGAAACTAATGGCCTTGATCATAATGATCAAAATATAACAAACTGAATAATACACGCCTCGCCATATATATATATCCTGTACATATCATCATGAATGTATGGATCATCACCGGGATACTCCATATATACTGTGAACAATGTATCGCTTCGTGCGCCGATATGAACAAATCTGATCCGCTATATCTACTGGGCAAATCAAATCGGATGATAGGCATCGATCCGTGGTAATGGCTGCCTCCTGCCAAAACTATCCAGTAAAATGTCCTTCAATTCTTCCTGTCCTCAGCCACTATGAATTGCATGCTAAGGACACAATGAATCAAAATCATTCAGATTTTGCGAAATGATTTAGAACTAATCGGAGATCAGTGACAGAATCATCCATACGCTCGATCAGCTGGATTGGGTGGTAGAGGTAGAAGGGTGAATCCATGGTTTGCATTGCTGGAACATTTCTAAAGAAATATTACGGTGAACCTTTAAAATCGGGTTTCCGCAAATTATGTCCATGGGAATGGAACCGGGAATATTCCGGGTGACAGAACGGTGGATCTTCAAACCACCAGGCTGCTGGTCAAATTTGGTGACGAGCAGATAAAGCTTCAAAACCTGAGCTGTAGTCGACTGGGTACAGGCAGGCAGATGCTTCAGCCTGGGCTGCTGAATCACCACAAATGACGACAGAGATCGCTGGAAGCCCTGAGGGCTGCTTTGAGTCATTGGTAGAACTAGAGGCGGAATTAAGCTATTACCGAACTTGCTGATGGAACTGGGGTGACGATGAAGGATGGCTGCGACTACAAAGGCTGCTGATCATTGGTGACGACAGGGTATTTCAACCTGAGCTGCTGATCGGGCTTCGGTCGATGAGCAGGATGCTTCAACTCCTGGAAATCCTGATCCGACCGTGCAAGTAATGTTTGCGACTGGGAGTTACATGGATCGTCGGTGAACCGGAGAACATATAACCGGTATCGTCATAGTGAATAAACGCATCAACCATCCTCGCCGGGAGCTGTCATCCGGATGATATATCATGGTTTCGCCGCATTCCGGAAACGTCGAAAACATGAACATCTGGAAGGTATTCCATTTACCATTTTACAGCCAATGGCCGGATTAAATCTCTTTGAGCGAATCAATTTCTCGCGGGTTTTGGAATACCGAGTTCAGATTCTTAAGCCAAAATACCAATACGACAACCGATTCGAATGGGTAGCTTTGTGGTTCAAAGTGGTTACTTCAAGGATTTTCGAATGAAAGGTTTCAACTAAAACTGGTTATCGTTGCTGAAGCCATAACCATATCGCCAGAACACTATGTTCACCTACGTCCGCGTCAATATAATTAATAATGGACCACAACCAGGGCCCTGGACGCAGAGCTCTTGGCCTTCAGAATAAATAATAGATGCCTCAACGAATATCTTTACACTTCAAGACCGAAACTCCAAAACCTCGGGTCGAGTCTATCAAGGGTCCTGGATAGGAACGAGGCGTCAACCTCGAGAACTTTCCGGAATTGAATGGCGGTAAATAGAGCTCAGAACGTGGGTGAGTCCTCGGACAGTTAGAACGCCGCCCATCGACTGAGCAGGCGTGGGTGGGTCCCTCAAGAACAGATTGAGAGCATGCCATCCATTGAGCAGTGGGGTTGGTCCCTCGAGAACTGGAATGATGGTGTGCCATCGACTCGACGAGCGGGTGGTCACCCTCGAACTTGAATTAAAGGGAGCATGCAAAATAGGCCCGACAGAGCGTGGGTGGGATCACCTCAAAGAACTGGATTAGGGAAAAAATACATCGTTCCCTGACAGGCAATGGAGTTGAGATCCACCTCAGAGACTTGATTGATAAGTGTTACCCATCGACTCCAGCGACGTGGCGGGTGGTCTGCAGGCTTCTGATTCGTGGTACCCATCGGCTCCGGCAGCGTGGGGAGTTGGATCACCTCAAGGGAACTCTGATTTGCAGTGGCGGTACCATCACGGACTCCGACGACGGCGGGGTTGGTCACCCTCAAAGACTTGATTGATGATGCCCATCGACTCGAACAACGGTGGAATCCACCTCGAGAACCGGAATGATAGCGTGCCATCGGCTCGGAACGACGTGGGAGTTGAATCCCTCAAAGGCAGGTTGATGGCGTGTATCGAGCTCCGACGGCATGGAGATTTAAATTCCACCCTCAAAGACCGTTGATAAAGCGGTACTTGCATCATTCAAACGTGCGTGAAATTGGGTCTACCGCAAGACTTGGAAGTTGCGATGGCGTGCCATCATTCCGACGACGTGAGTTGGAACCACTCGAGAACAGTTGATGAAAGCCTTATCATTTCAGAGCGGCCAGATTGGTCCACGCTTCGATATTTTGTGCTGCTGCATCGACTTCGACGGCGCGAGTGGGATCACCTCAGACTTGGTTGATAGGTATCGGGCTCGACGAGCGTGGTGGTCCCTCAAGACTTGATTGGAGAACTCGACGGGCGTGGGACGGGATCCGTGATTGATGGCGTGGCTCCAGCACCTATAATGATTCGGCCATCCTCGGAATCGTCCGCTGGTTTCCGATCCCTCATATGTTCACATTTGCGTCAGCTTCGGGTGGACTTCATGGGATCGCCAGGGGACGTTATCAACGATATCACCGTATCGCGTTAATGCCCTCTGGGAAAATACCAGAAATTAAAACAAAACGCGACGCGCGACATCATTTCAGCGCGACGTTTCGCCATTTGTGCCGTGCGCGATCATCCGTCATGGGTGCTGGAATAATATCTTTCAGAATTTCATCAAAGGGCGAGCAGAGCGCAGCGACAATTTCAGGGTCGAATGTCGTCGCGTTAAATCGCCCTAAAATTCGTAAAGAAACAATTTCAAAGAATTTTATAAAACGCGACGACAGAGCCGGTGACAACGCGGGCATTTGATGAAATATCGTTGTGGTAATGCGTCATCAGCAGCACTGGTAAAATATTGGAATAAATATGGCCCATAACCACATATGATAAGGAAACGCGTGCGCGGTGATACGGTATAACCATATGTGGTATCCGCATATCAGATGCCGCACTGGATTTACCGGGTGCGTAAGCGAAATCGGTCGATCCTGCACGGCGCGAACGATATTACTCACTCGCTGAGGAACTGCAGTCGCTTTCAGCCCTCAAGCGGTTTTGGCCAGAAATGGTATCGCCCGTAACATTAGGGGGCTGCGTTTTCGCGAATGACCGGAAATCACCATTGTTGCTTTGTATTTTGCTCTCATTGTAACTGTGCTGGCCCAAATCAGTGTGTTTAGCGGCCGCTGAATTCTTCCTGTTTCCTTCAATTTTGCGTCGCGGCATTTTGATGACCATCGTTCGAGGGGCGCAGGAGGTTGTCTGGTCACCATGGAGATCATAAGTTCCAGATCCAACACCATACATTTATTCATCACTGAACATTCCACTATATCAGCTCACCGGTTGTGAAAAAGCTCAAATGTTGAGTCGGGCCACATCGGCGCCGGCAATGGAGTGGGGAATCCTCCAGTGGTCCGCCATATTTCGACAGTGTGGCTCTGGGCAATGTTTGTTTCAATTGTCCGACGCTATTGATAGTTGTCCGACGTCACCTCATTCAACCAGCGGTGGATTCAGATTACCGAACAAGATGAGATGGTATCTCCATAACCATCCAACCTTACCTCACAAAGACAGTTTAGGCCGGCTGAACGATGATATTATTCTTGGGAAAACGCCATGGAGTCGGCTATTGTCGTTGCTGATCGCCGAACGATAGTCGGCAAGTTGCGTATGGAACCAACCCTCCTCCTCTCCTCTCACTCTCTGCTCCGCTCCTCTTCTCTCCGCTCCTCTCCTCTTATCTCCGGCTCCTCTCCTCTCAGCTCCTCTCCGCTCCGCTCTGCTCAATCCCCTTTCCTCTCCCGCTCCTCCTCCTCTCTCCTCTCAACGGCTCCACTCCTCCTCACCTCTCCTCCTCCGCACCTCCTCCTCCTCTCCGCTCATCTCCTCTCCTCTCCGCCAGCTCCTCTCCTCCTCCGGCTCCGCTCCGCTCCGCCCTCCTCACTCCTCCTCCCACTCCTCCAGTGTTTGGAACTTGTTAAATTAGCAGAATAGGCTGCGTTGTGTGTGTTCCGATGTCTGTTTTCAATTCTATTTGGATCCCATATTATTTATAATAATAATAATATACCGGAGCGATACACCTTGTGCTTGTATCGTTTCAAACATGCACCTACTCAGTCATGTCGTTTTTAGCAAAATGGCAGAGTTTCAACACATCCGTTCCATTAACCGGAACTCTTAACCCCTGGACTTCGGGCGTTTGTTCCATTGCTCTGGGTTCGGTCCCCTGTGTCTTGGCCTTTAAAATGTCTAAACATAATCAGCGGAAATGGTTTGGGAGATTCCACGGTGGCTAATAAAACCGCGACCGCGATAATGCGGGCGCCAGCGGCGTTTCAAGCAAAGGAAATCGCGTTGTCGCATCGCCTGATATTGGGCATGGTATGCCGTTATAACATCTGTTTGACTAAAGGCGACGCGACAATGGAATGGCGACGAACTGGCGAAATGTCGCGTTGTCGCCAAATCACAATGTCGCCTGTCATCTTGAGGATAAGTATGTATTGTGGCGTAGTGACTCAAACGCGCGACCGGTAGACCAACGCATTTCCGTAATGGCGTTGTCGCTTGCACATCACGTCATGCACCTATTCAAAATGTTAAGTAGTATGTATTGTAAAAATTATTTTCAGCGCATTTTGCGAGCAATTGCAACAACGCGACATTTTCGCGATAATGTAGAACGTGCGTACAATCACCATCAATAATACCTATTCAAAGTAGTGAAATCGCCGTATGTAGTATTGCATAGCTTATATTTACTAAAAACGCGACGCATGATGCGACAACGCGACATTTTCATGAAATGTCAGCGTTGTCTGTGTCGATCAATATTCAAGGTATTAAAGTTTGTTGCGCATGATCAAGCAAACGTTTAAAGAATGCGCATGCGTGTGTATGCCGCCATTTGTTTTATCAAAAGTTGGTGGTAATTAGATTTCCCTCTCTCTCCTTTACAGCGATGATCGTTGAAATGTTTTCTTTCACGTCATTTTACGGTTTTCAAGCATGGTTGATCAAAGCCTTGAAGCCGTCGAGCACCTCCACGAGCGCGTAATATACCATAAAATCCTCAATTAGGTTTCATGCATGTACATGTTTAGCATTTAATAAACAAGTAAGGATACATGCTATATGTGTTTTATGCAAGATATTAAGGTCTGTTGTCACGCACTGAGTTATGTGGTTTTTAATGTCCAGATGCTTATTTGCCAATGGTAATTTTTGTTATTATATAATATTTATCTAGCGCATATATCCATGCAACTAGTGCATGCTCCGGCGCTGAGTATTTTTTCTCCTCGATCATTGGATGTCAGTAGTCTGTTGGCGTAAATTATCGATCAACTCCAGGGCAGTATATACCTCTTGCAGCCACTAGGCGCACCGAGTTATTAATAACCTGTCCTACAGGAGAGTACCCGACATTGGCTCGTTGGACTTTGGACCTGTCGATGCAGTAGCATTCGGGGTTTGCGCATTACTGTGCCCGCATCCGGGTATTTGTGGTCTCATCAGTAAATTGCCAGCATGTTCGTGGTTCTTTCCGAAATTTTTGGGGTTGCTGTACACTGATGGCTGTCCACAACGGAAAGAGTCTACCAAACAAAGGATTTTAGTGTCTGGGTGAATATGCTGTCACCTCAATCACTAAGCTAAGCGCCTTGGCACAATCGCTGCCATGCCCCCTTATATGAGCTAAAGGTTACGGCAGGAGGCGTTTCGAAATGGGTAGCCAAATTCTGATGTCGCTTTCGCCGAAGCGGCCATTAAGCGGTTGCTGGAACATTGAATGTGGCTCTCACAGCTATCTTTCATCAAAACATGGCACAATCATCCAAACAGGTTACCGTATTTATAAAACAAGACATGTTTCCTCAAATTTTATTCAGATCACAACAAGGTTTTCATTTCATAATTAACATTACAGTATATTGTAGGGTATACATGGCAATATCACACCAATAATAAATCCTTGTCAAAATGTTACAGATTGCGAAAGATTCGCTTAAAATTTTACAGGCGTAGTTTGGTCGTGCTTGATCATCTACACATTATGTATTACGTAGAACTTAGGAGTTCCTTTTTACTTATGGAATGAGTATGTCCGTATTGAACGGTGTTGGGGTTTAAGTTATTATACAGTGAAAACTGTATATAGCGGAGTGTTATGTTTTGTTTGAAATGGTCTAAATAATGGTTTATAAATCCATGGATTTGTAGTGTTAAAAGGTTTTTGTAGAAATTGGTTATAGGAATTTCCAATTGTAAAATGTTAATAATTTTTGTAAAGTTTAGTTAAGCAACAGTCGTTGACATCTCCATTCAAAAATGGAGATCAAACTCTTGGGGATTAAATAGTAGAGTGTTTCTTAACAAAGAGGAAATTTTAAGGGCAGTGTTTTGTTTGGAATTTAATGTTTGGATCTAGTTAGAAATCCTAATTGATAGGAAAATAATCGCATAATTACGAACATCTGCTCATCTCACTACATTGCTGAGGGGGTGGTAGATACAGTAATATTCCAAGGGAAGATTGTGTTGTGTAGATATTGCTGTAGCCAAGGTAACGCATTTTTGTTGTTGAAGATGAGTCATCATTTTGATTTGATGTCCTAAATATTCACCGGTTACAAAGTTATATATTAAAAGCTTTGATTTCCCAATAAATCTACCTATGAGAAAATTAGCTAAAATGAATTTACCCAAACTTTTCTAATGGCGAGTAAGGAACTCAAGAGCCTTATTACATTTGTCCAGCCTCCATAAATTGTATGAGTATATGTCTGCTGAGACAGCCTACGAGGCTATAGCCGCACGGCTCATGATACACAGGGGACACTCTTTTACCAGTTACGGTGAAATCCATTAATTAATTAAATCTATTGAGTAATGACTATAAAACATGCCATATAATTGAAATGTGGCTTTCCCAGCCTATCATTGGGGGAGTAAAAAAGAAGATGTAATACGCACCACATTTGTGAATTTAACTATGACGTCACCAACGTACTTGTATGGGCCCTATGTCAACAATTGGTGGGTTGGTGTATCATCCTTATGTCAACAACGGGTTTGAATAGATTGTATCCTTGTATAATCAACAGGTTGGATGGGTATTGTCGCTATGTCAATAGTGGAGCGAATCGATAATTAATCTCAACTTGCACCTGTGTCAATAATGTATACATCAGTAATTGAATTGAAAAGCCTCGATGTTACTGCGTCCACTTAGATATATCGTCAATTACCACATATGTCAACAATTGGAGTTGAATGTCTATTGCTATCATGACGCTCCCTGTGGCTCAATAATGTATTGAAATCGAATTAGATAGCAGCCTGAATTTTGCCACAGTACGTCCTGCCAGATATACCGTCAGATTACCACGCTTATTATCAATAATGTATTGCGATCAGACTGAATAGCCACGGGGTATTTATTGCGCCCGCAGATATATCTCATCCGTTGCGCGCCTTATGTCAGCAATTAGGTTGAATGTCTATTGCTATCGCGGCAACTCCTATTAATCAATAATGTATTGAAATCAGATTGAATGGCAACTATCAGAGTTAATAGGATTGACGTACCGTTAGAATAAATGATACCCTATTCACGCAGAGATCTTGTTCCTTCAAAGTGATTAATTACAAGTCCACTTTAACTTGACTCGACACGTTGTAAATTTCAAACTTGCTATGGTGGTGCTGCGATTTGTCATTCGATTCTAAACTGAAATTTGGTTCTTGCCTCATTCTAGAATTATAAAAGCCATTTCACGAGAAAAATGGAGACTTAGTGAAATGATATTTAAAGGAGGGTTCGATTTATACTTAATGTATGTTATATTATATTTGTAGGCTGATTGGAATGTACGCAGGCTTTAAAAGCATTTTCTCTGACATATATTGTTGTGAAAGTGTGGCAGGATAATTTTCTAAAACGTATTAAGCTTCAAATGCACTTGGATTTATCATATGAGGCTGACGATGTATATTGTGTATGGTTTTACACTTAGTAAGAAAACGCAATGCAATTACCCTGGCATCACCCAAGGAAACGGAGGTTCCTGTACACACCTTATATTAACGTAGGGAGTAGAGATTGGATGATATGATGGCGATGACGGAAGAAGGGGTGATCTATGGGAATTTGAATTGAATCAAACGAACAATAAGCGTGTTCATGTGTGATTTGTCTCATAATCACTTGATAGATGAACGAAAAAGGTAGGCGGAATTGGAGTGAATGCCGGGATGTATTGTGTTTTCAATTACTAAAATACTATTTGTTCTGGCTATTTTCATTTTAGGCATGTATTGACAATATCCCACTTTTCTACCTGTGGATAAAACCAAATCTCCCCACTTTGTTTACCGGAAGATAGTTGCATTTTATTCGCATCAAAGGAGGCACGTATTGCGACGTATACTGAGCGCTACCGTCCTGAAGGGGTGGATGTCTTGGTGTGGCGCAATCTTTATACATTCTGTCGTTGAATCAACATGGCTTGAAGGATCTCCGGCATTGTTGTCAAGCGAACAAAGGAAATGACTCCCCTGCACAGGCAAGTGACTTGGTACACACATACCTGTACCTTAGAAGGTGAATGACCCCAGTGAATGAATTAGCATGTTGACTTGGGGTTTAGCAGCCCGCTTTCAAGGGGTATTTCTGTTATCTCACGACGACTTAGAATTAGGACAGGAACAACAAAAAAGCAATCGTAAAACACCACTGTGGGTTCTGTTGCAATGACACGCAGTGAGCGGTAGCCTTCAGAGAAGCCTCAAAGTTAAAGCGTTGGCTCTCGTCCGCCGAAGGCCCCAGGTTCGATTCCCCACATGTGATTTCATCTCTTAGAGGAAGCCCATTTCCTGGCGTTGCATACCCCGCCGCGATATTATTGCTGGAATATTGCTAAAAGCTCGCGTCGCAAACCAAACTCCAGTCCAGATCAAGTGGAGTCAGTCGAGTCCAGTCAGACACGAGTGGGTTATCCAAAACCGGCGTTGAAAAACAAACAACATCCTCACTATGACGTGAGCTTCGTATTTTAACATTTATCTGTTTATTTATTTACCACAATCGATGTATACATATATATATAAACAAACAAACAAATTACTACTATCATTTCGATTGCAAAGATTCCAATCTGCTAAAATGGAGCTTCCCAGGGAAACCATTTTATAACTTTGCTCTTCACCTCTCTATAACAGTTAATTGGCACATTTAACTCTGAGCGTTTCACGATATAATAGAGGCACTTTCGCTACTGAGCAGCAGTTTACGAGAATTCCTTATATCAATTGGCTTTTTCGAGGGTAGAATCTTTATACGGAACAATAGCAACGAATCAGTTTCGCGAGTTTGAACCTTCCAACCGTTTTGCATTTAGCAATTCAGGATTCCAGGTTATCTCACGCATAAATATCCATGTCGGGTGAAATTCTTACGACAAATAGCCACAAAGTCATTAATTTCCCCACAGTTTGTATGGAAGAAATGTTTCTTGAAGTTGTTAAAGGAGATCCGTGGCAAAAGAATCACTGTCGTTATTTGCTTTATGCTGTTGACGGATTGAGAGTCAAATCGGATAATGTCATCAGCTTTGGCGTCGTGCTGCTGTCGTCACGATTCATTAAGCTGTCACAAGACCCACGTCTCTTGATTTGGTGTCTGATTAAATGACGGCGTCGTCGCTGTTGTCGTCGTCTGCTGCTTGTAACCCGCGCTTACATACTCGGACGTCAGTCTCTGATAAATTATCCCCTCGTCAGAAGAGATCGTACGACTTGCTAATCTCCACGAAAGGAGATTAGTGACTGCAATGCCGTTAGGGAGGTAATCTCTATAGGATCTTATGCAAATAGGTAGAACCGAATGATGAAAGTGGCAATCAGATCACGTTTTGCGACGTCCACTGACTATCTTTGATGACCAGTGTTCGAGATACGCTTCTTAGGCCGGCGTGATCAGTCGTAATATATCACCTCATTCAGTAGGACGGTGTTTTTAGCGTATAATACGTTACGCGATATCAGGAAGTGAAGTCAAAGCCCTAAACTGTTCGTAGCGTCTGCGTGATTCAACGAAAGCTTTTCTTTGTTTCACATTGGCTTGTTCAACATCAGAAGAAAAGTCTATCGGCATCAAACAGTTGCCTTATGTTGAGAAGTGTTGAATGTTTGCCGCTCAGCTTTCAAATGTTCGACTGTCACTAGGTCAGTCAATGTGGTTTTATCCTATCATTATAAAACAAACAAACAAAAACATGGATGCTTTCCTAAGCTCCTTTGCCGCGTTAAGGGTTCTGAACACCAGCCAATGGCCGCGCTACTATTGCTAGTGTAAGGTGACAGTCTGAAATGTTCTACCATGGGATCGTCTTCCGGTATCCATCGATGAACCACGTAGCTTGCAGTTAGAAACAGTAGACTTTGTCAGTTATCAGGTGTACACAAATCCGGCGAAGCCGCAGCCATGGATTTTAAGGAGGTTAGCTTCATCTGAAGTGGCCCAGCATAATAAACGATTTTAGTCTAGTCCGCTAAATTTCTGTCCATCCGCATCAGGATGAAGTTATATATTTCAGCTTTGATCTGGAGCTATGTCTTCAAACCTTCCACATACATTACCAACACTAGCCGACGACGACTTGCAGAGTTCATGTTTAGTTCGAGAGTTGAAAACAGAAGTGATGAAACCAGGTACGGCCGTGTACACTTTTGTAATGTTTTGGTTTTTGTTTTGAATTGCTAGATTATGCGTTTTAGATGCGACGGAGGTGTTGAATTGTGGCTGAGGTAAATTACACAGTGCACACATCCGCGGGAAATATTCCTGTACGCATGAAACGTCCGTACTGTTCGTCAGCATGGGGTGGGGACATCAGGAGCAAAGGATATCCGTACTTTTTTCTCCCTACAGCATCTTGGAAGGCTTGGCAAAATATTTCGCCTGTCCGGGAATATCTGCGACGCTAAAGATTTTGTGATAGGTGTATTGCCGAACGCGGGGTTTGGATAACAGAACAAAGTAATGCGTGTTTAGAGAGACATGGTTCTGTTGCATTCACCTTTAGGATAAACCGACTGTTGAGATGTTGATTACCGTGATCCCTAATGATGAGAGAGAGGGTGAGTGTACAGATGCAGCATGAGTTGGTTTTATACATATATCCATCATTAGTAAATCATCAAATATATCAACGCTTATGCACGTTTTCTGACTGTACAGACCAGGATCTCAGTTCATCTTCTGTAGGAGAATAATGGCGTGAAACTGGATGTTATTGGAATTAGTGGTAGCTGCATGTCACTACTTATACACATCTTGGCAAACTGCGTAGCAATACACGATCAAGTTGGGTGCTGGCTAAAACATATGTATCGACTTTGTTCTAGCATGCACGTTTTACCAGATGGAGTTTTACCGAAGGAACTTCCTCCTACTGACGGATATAGTCGCTGGTGTTTGAAACGGAGGTGAGCACAGGCTTATGCCACAGCTTGTTAAGATCGATCACCTTAGACTGTTCCAGCGGCTGGCCTGTACAGTACCAATGTTCCAGAGACAACTGGTCGAATCGTTACCCATGCAGATGTATTTTATGCAGAGTTTTAGGGAAGAAAGCGTAAGGCCAATATTTTTTCCTGAAACCTTATTTTTTTTATTTATTTGAGTTGATGTTTCTCTCTACAGCATCTATATTCAGTACTGAAAGAAGTAGTATTCAGGACTGCTTGAAATGAATATACATTCCAAATTTTGCAATAACCACCTTTGCATGGTAATATAATATTAAAGAACAGAAGTTCAACACTACTTAGAAGAAGCTGAATTACACTTTACAAACTGTACAACACTCTGTATCCTAGTTTCCTTGTAATGTGTGTGTGTACAGGATAAACACGATACTGTACAATGTCTGAAGCTAAAGTGACAACCATGTGAAATGGGAATTATGACATTGAATTTGTGTAAAGATAATACAATGTGCTAGTAAACAAACCACATACGTTTGGATTGGAAGACTGCAATTGTTTCGCTCACCCTCTCTCTCTCTCTCTCTCTCTCTCTCTCTCTCTCTCTCTCTCTCTCTCTCTCTCTCTCTCTCTCTCTCTCTCTCTCTCTCTCTCTCTCTCTCTCTCTCTCTCTCTATTGCCCGACTTCGGCTTACGTTGAGCTTGGTCGAATTTCAGTAGAATTGCAGTCAGGACGGCCCTTAGCTCAGCGTGCTTTGAGATGCCGATTTAAATTCCAGTTCAGGCCTCCACACTTCTGATTTCACCAAATTCAGATACTCCGAATCCACTTTACGCTGTCAATAGCCGAACACAAACAAAGCGTTCGAGGAGAATTAAGCTTCTACTAAATGCCGTTGCCCCTTATCTTCCTTCCACACACCCATGCCGTCCGAGCATGTTATGCTCTGGCGTCAGCCGGCCGAACTGACTCCGGCACACTGGCACCGTCGATGTACAACGCCATCTTTTTAAAGGCATGGATGCACTTGAAATTATACGGATTGCCGGGCGTTGTGGCTCCCGTTGAGACTCGAACTTCTTTCCACCAGTCCCACACGGCCGTATCGGTTGGCGGCGGGATTGCTACGTTGTCTTCGTGGTGTCATACCTGCTGGGTGGTCGAATGCTGGTCACTCTGACTTTCGCTTTTGAATGTGGCAATGGTGCAGAGCGTGACTTTTCGAACAGCTGCAAGCGTGAGCCAAGATCGTTGATTAGCTATGGACTCCTCGCACACCTAAAAGTTGGCGTCCAAGAATTGAACTTGAATTCGTAATGCGGTAACACTGCTCATCAAAATAAAATTTAGGGGTCGACATCTGAACATTTTCAGGGTCAGGTCCACGCGTCGTTGGAGTAGGAAGTCGGTTCATGATGAAGATGTCCTCATTACAAAAGCATCCCGACATGGCGAATTGCCTGCTTTCCATGAAGCTGGAGCGTGCCAACACTCCTGTATTAGTAGATCCGGTGGCGTCACTGTTTTCCAAATCCAGGCGTCGTTATCGCCAACATCCTTAATAGAACAGCTTTGGAGTGGACAACTGGGTGTTTTTGGCTTCCTCGCCATATCCTGTAGCAAGACTTTCATCATGCTCTTGTAGGCGTAATGGTTGTTAATTCGAAGACACGAGCTAGTTCTGTAGGTTAACACGCCAGCTCGAGAACATTGTTTTGCAGGAACAGATTTGTTAGGCGACATTCTCATCAGTGGCAGGAGTACCATGCGGCCTGTGTTACTTTGGGGCTCTTCGTGCAGGCGAAGCG
Source organism: Haliotis rubra (assembly GCF_003918875.1). Taxonomy (NCBI): domain Eukaryota; kingdom Metazoa; phylum Mollusca; class Gastropoda; order Lepetellida; family Haliotidae; genus Haliotis; species Haliotis rubra. The sequence continues at coordinate 42,905 of NW_025765508.1, forward strand.
TCTCAGGTGCGGTGCGTATTCCGGGACCCGAGTTGTTTACTTGAAACTCAATGGCGCAATCTATCATTGATTTGGTGCTGGCCAAAGATTGCGCATTCACGGTAAATAATGTTTCTGCACGCTATTAGTCTGATAGGGGGTAAGTGAAGAGATTCAAAGGTTATTCAACCTCACGAGCTCTTCGAATTCTTTTTGTCGTTCAGCAGTAGCATGTCTTGAGTGGATTACTGATGTTGTTTTAACTGAAAGATGTGGGCTTCTGCACGGGTGCACTTGGAGCCTTTGGCCAGGTCTTGGAAGGGGCAGTTGCTATTGTTGTCGGTTCGGCCCGACGTATCTTCTGCTTGTGACGACCTTTCACCAACCTTGGCGCTTTAAAAGCCTTCACTCTTTTGTCTTTGGCTTCGCTCTCTACCTATAAGCTGCGATTCCGATATCATTTGCAAAGTGACCTTAGTCACGGCTGCTGTTGCTTTTATGGCGGTGTGCAACGCCCTGCGCGAGATGGGATCACTGGCTTTTGACTTCTCGTGGAGCCAGATGAGATGTTTTTCCTCTCCGTGTTTATTTGTCAAAATAATGCTTCTAAACGCAGAAGTAGTCAGGGAAATACAGAGGGGCCTGAATCCATGGCTTTCCCTTTTTTGGTGTATTTTAACTCCACAAAAGGATAAGTTCTTAAATGAAATTAATGGCGTGCACGTAAGCTTCCGCGTTAGGAAATGAAGCTGTCAATGCATTTTCCAGGCTTTAAATACGACTTTGATGTTATTGGTTTCTTTCAAGCTTGACACGAATATTAAATTCAGTACCTAGCGCGTTAGGTAGGCCCCTGTCTTAAATCGATGCGTCTCAGCCAGAAGGCCAGTTGATTTAGCCCGCAATGAACATATTATCGCATAGATTACTGTCGATCGTGGGATCCATTGACTTTACCCAGGTCCACCTTTTCAAAGTTCAGATTCAAGTATTAAAGACACCACCCAGAATCCGGCTGAAGACTAGCGCTATTGATTTAAATTGACGCGAAAATGGTAGGCCGTATTCTCTGGAAAGGATGTCGTTTTGGAATCGGTGCTTTTGAGAACCGCATTATTTATCCATATTTAATTTTTGTTTTTCACACCATGGCCACAATTCCTTCCCAATTCCGCTTTCTTCCCGTATGAATCAAGAAAGACTTAGGCGCGCCACCGTATTACCGGCATCTGCGTAAGTCTTCCCCCTCACTTTTTTTTTTTGAGAACTTTCGACTCGCTGTGGAGCACGTCAAAATCATTTTGTTGACTCTCTTTAGTTCGTTAAGCGTAAAAGGACCCTGCCACCACCGGTTCGTCGTGAAAATCTTTCAGTTTGTACTGTGGGAACGTCTGTTTCTTGTAACGTCATGCGCCACTTTAAATAATTCCCTCCGTCCACCAGGGGTCGAGTATCGTGCTGAAGGGTTTCCTGAGATATGAGATGCGAACCAGGTCACAGTAACCTTAAATACGTATTTCTTGATTTTAGGTTTACTGGTTTTCTCGCAAAGGGCTCAAGATAGTTGGTATCCCATACTTTCACTTCGTTTTCCTGGGTTCATCACTTGCTTGTGCAGGGGACAAGATGGGGAGTTAAAGAAGAGATAGCGCGGTGGTTGTGTAGTTGTAAATCAGTTTTGAAGAGCGTCCCAAATACACGGCTTTGGTGTTATAGCGGCCATCGTAACGAAAGTGATGAGAGATTTCAATGTTCTGTTAAAGCGTTAATGCACTACGTCCTTGATGTTTTTCATTCGCGTGAGCTATGGTAAAGGCATAACTTTGTGTTTTTAAATACCTTTAAACACACCTTTGAATTCCTCCCTGCATCCCTCTGACTTTTGGGTTTTCTTTGTTTGGAGTATTTTTGAAACTCTTCAACACTGTCTGCCAGGTCTTTGTTTTCCAGTGGTAAAACGAAAGCAAATCGTGCGATAGAATGTCCACCACTACCAGCAAATATCTCCTCCTCGTTCCACGCCGGTATACCTCGACACATCAGCTAAATCCACATCAAATACATTTCATCGATAGATTTAAAGCTCTTACTTTTCATCCTTTTGAAAGCGATATCTAACAGGTCTATGTAAGCTGTTAAGCATCTTGATCGCTAACAAACTTCTTTTGACATGACGTAGTGACGTCTTTGGTTCACCCTTATCTCGTAGCACGCTTCGAAGTTTCGAGGGTCCGTAATAGGCACCTGGTTTCTGCGGGTCGAAATGACTATGTCTTCTAGTGCTGCTGTAGGTGAGTCTGTGCAGTAAGTTACTTGCTCTTTGAGGAGCTCATGATGAAATGAGGAGCAGCGTAAGAGCAAGACAACAAAAATACAATAATAAAATAATGACAAAATAACATCATTGAACGGGATGTTGATTAAGCAGGTCTCTCTCTCTCTCTCTTTGCCCCTGTCTCTAAGAGTTATCTCCCTTGGACCATGACCACGTTTTAACTGTAGCGGATGTAAAAAGAGTATTTGTGGGATACGTAATTTTAATGGTGGTGCAAAAGGATTAGTTGTTTGCACATGCACGAAGAGAAATGATTCAGTGTTTCTGTAGAGCAAAGGGAAGACGAGGACAGATTAGAGGAGAGGATGAGGAGATGTGAGGAAGCGAATCGACGTAAACTTCTCAAGACATAAGAACACTGTTCTCTCAGATCGAGGTGTCCCAGACACTGCAGTTATGAGTCCCGGATGGAGCAGACAAGTGGAGAGTGACCTTCGCAGACTGAAGGCATGTCGTCCACCCCTGCCTCCAAGGAGAAGTGTTGGTAACCAGCATTGATAATGCGTGCATCATCATCTCAAAGTAGCTGGCCCACCCCTGTCACACCGACGCTGATGGCGCCACATCCATCCCCAATCACCGCAACAGACAGGGACTACACTTTCCCATGACTCTCATGACTGAATTATAAAAAAGTTGTACTACATTCCCATGAATGGATTATAAAAGTTTGTTCCTTTTTCTTTTTTGAACCTTATTTAGACCAGTGAAAAAAACTTGCATTCTATCAGATGGGACCCCCAAATTTTGTTACGGTTAATGTGTCTTTATATTTTCCAGAAATCTGCATCATTACCACTGCTGTTGTATATTTGGTCAATACATTTTAATTGAATATTTTAGATTTGCCAGTGTTATATTTTGGTGGTTCATTGGGGAGTTTTTATACATTTTGTCACGGCAATAATAATGACAAAATAACATAAATAACATAAATAACATAGAGGGTGTTTTTTATTTGCGAGAAATACAAACCAGTACGATGGTTTCTTCTTCTTTTTACGCTCCTTTATCCAACTTTAACATTTTCAAGACACGCTCTTTCATACTGTCAATGCATTTATCAGTTTTAAACTGAGAGTCACGATATTCCTCGCATTGATACGGAACAAAGTTGAATTCTTTCACGTCTCGCAAAGTCGGGTCATCTGCCAACAGGTTTCTCCAGTTTCTGTTCACCTCTGCGTCGTCTACTTCAGACAACGCCATGTTGAAGTACTTCTCCACCATGTTTTCTTCTGACCGTCACAAGTATGCACCCGTTCACCTTCTGTCTCGAACATGCACCCAAAACACACAGCTTGAGACAGTCGTTTGATAATCTTAGTGAGTTGAAGACAATAGCAGAGAGTCAACAAGTTTTCTATGAGGGTCATCTTCTCTGTCATAGCGACTTTGTACATTTATACATTTGTTTCTTTTGAATGTTTCCTGTATCCCTTTGGCAGTGCTCTTCTCGACCCTTTCACCTGAAGTTTTGTCAAAATGAAACTATAGTTTTTGCTCGAAGTCCAACAAACTCTCTGATAGTCTGACCACCCACTTCGTCTTTCATCAGACCAATCACTTTGTGTCTTTCCATGGAATGAAGTGGGTGGTCCTTAGGAAGATGCAGTTTGAGGTGTCAAAGAGATGTGGGTTAGCTAACATGAAGTCTTGAGGGTCGAGGAGAGGAGTACCCATGGGCGACCAGAATTGGTAAAATAAGCTATCTGTGTCCGTCATCAAAACTCTCACTTGGTCGCTAACGTAAGTCTTTAACACGACGTTGTAATGGAAATCGTACAGAACTCGCTTAGCATGTTCCAAAATGGTGAAACCTACAGCGACGGGTTGGTTCAAAGTGACAGACACTTTCTCCATGCTCACCACGACCAAATGTTCCGAAAATATATTGACACTTTTGAAATTTGGCTTTGCCGAAAACCTTCTTAGTCTTTCTTCACTGGTGATTAACTCAATTTGCATGTAATTTCTAACATTTTGTAATTGTTTCCCATACACGGCATTGGAAAGCAACTTGAACAAATCTTTCGAAAAATCATCGGTCGCCTCTTTGCGCTTTTGAGTGTTAAAGTCGATGTAAGGTTTCATCCATTTTGACTGGGTAAATTTCAGAACCTTGTGAACTTTCTTTAGCTTCAAACCCAGTCGCAAGTATTGTTGCAAAGTTCCGAAATAAGTGACATAATTCTCTTTGTCTTTCAGAGTGGAAAATAGTTTGGTGCCCGTGGGTGGTTTCCTGTTATTGTTCTTCCCCAACAGACCTAATTGTGCCAGCAAAACGCGATGGTAGGGCGACAAGTCTTCAAAGGGAATGCTTTCTTTGGTGGGAGCGAGGGGCAAGGATTGATGGACAGAGTGAAGATGACGTGGGTATTCCAAATCGCACTCTACGACGTAACCTACATCACCTTGGGGGTCGAGTTTCAACCAGTCAATAGCGTCTATTTGTGTTTCACCTACCCACTGAAAATCTCCTTGAGGTAAAGGACAGCTCATGGCAGCACCATACAGATTGTTAATATCATAATACATCAGGTGAGATTGAGCTTTGGATGGGTCGAAATCGGACATGTGTTTGTTGTTGGCTTGGGCGTGACGATGATTGATGCTAGCCACACCCCCTCTTACCGCGTTGGAGACAAAATTGTACATGTCTGGATCAGTCATGAGATCAAGGGTCACTCCTGTCATCAAGAGACATGCGTCCATGGCCATCCCCCGGGAGAGTAAAGTACTGACAGGGATCGAGCTTGTAATAGCTTAAACACATGTTGCGAAATGCTTCAAACACATCGGTCAAAATCAAAGTGTCAACGGCAACGTACAATTCCATGAATTCTCTCACCGATGTAATTTTGAATGTCTGCCAAATATGATGAGCAAAGGCATACTCTTCTTCTGATATTGTGTCTTCCGACAGAGAGGAATAAAAGTCATCCCTCTTCGGAAATTCAGTATGGTTTAATTTTTCAAAACTGTCCACGTATTCATAAAAATAGGGCAATTTTCGAGTCAACAAATCCACGTGTTCGGGATAGTTCTTGGCTAAATAGACAAATTCATCTTGACCTTTGCTTCTTAAATTGTTTGCCAACGTTTGCAATCTCGTATTCAAAAATTTGAAACTGTCCAAAAAGCGCAGCTGATCAATTTGAAACATGATGAAGTGCTCAGAATTTTGACCAATGCATGACAATTTGCGATCTGCAAATAACTCGGCCGCTTGAAGAATCAAATGGTTGTCATATCGGGAAGCATTGTGACAAATGACATTCACAAAAGTGGATTCTTTGTAATTGACATTGCAATAATTGTGACACAGACCTCTGACTCGACCTGTCAAATGATCGTGATCGATGTGTCTCTCGTTGAATCGTACTTTTTCTCCACAAAGATAACAGTGACTTTCCAAATTTAATACAGACCTTTCCTCGTGTGTCAAATTCATGGGAACCGGGTGGTTTAATATGTCCACGATTTGATCGTAATCTTTCAATACATGCTCCATAAAATGGTGTGCAGCATGATCTCCGCTATAAGTTCTTAATGGGAAAGTGTACAAGTCAGGTTCTCTGCATACGATCTGATAACTGTAACCACAGGGAATGTGCTCTTGGACATGATGAGTTCCCCTCGTTGTCTCATTATGATCTAAGGGAGCCAAGACAGACTCGAAATCTGCATAGATGACAAAAGGGACTTTGTTCATTTTACCATAGTGACCCAACCCAAATGTTCGAAACGCTTTGTCGGGTTCAGGCATTTTAATTCGCTGAGCTTTTTCATGACAGTAAGGGACATGTTTTACCAAACTGTTTTCAGTCTTGAACGTCCACAAACATTTACGACAAATGAATTTACTGTTATTGTCACCTGCTTTTCTAATCAAGGCTGACAGACTGTTGATCAGAACATAGTGAGATAGTGGGGGTTCGTCTTCTTCCTCCACCTCCTCAGTTAACAAAAGGAGATCGATGTGACGATTTTGGGGTACTTCTTCAGTTATTGAACTAACTCGCAAAGGAAAGATGACATGACGTTGATTCTCATCTTCGTCAACACCATAGACATTGACACTGACATTGTTTGTCTTTTCAAATTTTGAAATGTGATTTAATCTCATGGGAAATGAACAGTTAGTGAGGTTTAACTGCTGTACTTTATCCTTATAGTGACTGGCTTGTTCTCGGACTAGATGGGGTTGGACGGGATACAAATGGGCCAGAACACAATACACAAAGCACATGTCATCATCCATATTCTTGATGTTCAACAGACAACGCTTTTTTCTCTAACGAAGGGGGTAGAGGGAGATACGAGCTTCCACGAAATGGTTGAAATTTGACCACAGATAATTTAGCACTCATCACAGTTTCAAAATTTAAGTTTGAACTATCACCTTCATAATTGTCCATCAGTTGCATTATTGTATGTATGGCTTCCGTGTACAACACATCCAAATCGTCAGCTAGCGTCGCTGGAGACATTTTAGTTCTAAAATAGGGTTCGGGAATATGACGTTTGACCATCGGGGTTGGTTTTGCTAAATTTGAATTGAGTACAAAGTCCCCATTTGATGCTTCGTTTTGTTTCAAGCTCCGTTTTCAAGCATGCTATGATTTCAGGCTGAATTTTCACAAAGTAATAGAAGGGATCATTCCCTTCTTGACCTTGAGGAATGAAATCAAATTCCCTCACAGTTCCATTCAATGCTTGTCTCGAGCATGATTGTTCATTATCACCATTAGTTTTCCTACGTTTAGCTGACCCACCACCGCTTTGCTGTTGTGAACTGGTCGAAGAAAAGTGATTCTGTCTAGTGTGTTTGGTGAGGCCTTTGACTGTGGGAAATGTCTTTGAGCAGGCACGACATGTAAATGATTGACGTGAAGCTTTGCTGAGTGGACTGTCTTTGTGTTGACTTTTTATATGTCTCTGCAACGCATCACTGCGCAGGAATGATTTGGAACAGTTTTCACAATCAAAATGTTTCTCAGATGAACCACAGTTTCTCTGATGTCTAACAAGGGAACGTTTGTGACCAAAGGTATTTTGACAAAACTCACAAGTGAATACGGGTGTTGTGTGTGGAGTAGACATTTCAAAGCGAGTCTAGCAAACAATGTCTTTGGAACACTGATATTTTTTTTCTGAAATAAGCAAAGAAAGAAACAAATAGAATGGTCTAACTTTCAAAAACTGGAGAATACAACATGAAGACTCACTAAGGTTAAAAAACAATGTTCTTCATATTCATCGAAATACGTATGTTTCAAAATAAAGTTACAATGTCAGATAATATTTACAGTATCTTTTTTTGTGTATTATATATTATTCTGTTGAAATGAGTGCATAATTCTATCTGTTATCTCATCATGTTGTGATCGTCTGAAGGCTTCTATTACCTGCTGAAAATTGCTGTGTCTGATGATAAAGCACATCAAGTCTCGATTGGATTCAATCCTACCATAACGTTGTAAAGAGGATCTGTGATCAGTGTAACATGCAAACGTTAACATTCCGTTTTCGAACAAAACATCGAGAAAATATGAGGTTTCCAAATGTTGTATAATATAAATCCAGTTCGACTGAAGTGCAGTACGTTCTAAGGGATTCATTTTCTCTGTTATCTTAAGACAATATAAATGTGATCTAGCAAATGATGAAACGATGAAATACATTGTAAAAATTGTTATGAAATGGTTGTGTTGTTCATTCAAGGAAAGTAATACTGACAATGTTCTAAACTGGTTACGACGTGTTTTCAGCTGAAATTGTCTATGGATGTTTTGTTTTTTAAAAACAAAAAAAAAAAAGAAAGCTCTTACCTTCACTCATTGGATCTATCTGTTCAAACCATATTCAAATTCCTGAGGCACCCTTCTGGTAGGGAAGGAAGAAAAGGTTCGACTGGTGTATGAAACCAGTTGAGCGGAAGTAGGGTTTAGACAACAAGCTTATCACTTTTATAAGGGTGGAAACAAAACAAAAATGTTGACCTAAGGTGTGGCACCGACGATATATCTGCGACGCAATACACCAGGGGTTGCTATTCAATTCGATTTCAATACATTATTGACACAGGGGAGCGTCGCGATAGCAATAGACATTCAACCCACTGTTGACACAAGGCGTGGTAACGACGATATATCTGCGACGCAATAACACCGTGGCTATTCAGTTCGATTACAATACATTATTGACACAAGGCGTGGCACCGACGGTATATCTGCGACGCAATACACCAGGGGTTGCTATTCAATTCGATTTCAATACATTATTGACACAGGGGAGCGTCGCGATAGCAATAGACATTCAACCCACTGTTGACACAAGGCGTGGTAACGACGATATATATCTGCGACGCAGTAACATCGAGGCTTTTCAATTCGATTACAATTATACATAATTGACACAGGTGCGTTGAGATTAATTAATTATTCACTCCACTGTTGACATAAGGACAATACCCATTCAACCCGCTGTTGACATAAGGACAATACCCATTCAACCCGCTGTTGACATAAGGACAATACCCATTCAACCCACTGTTGACATAGGGTTCATAAGTACGCTGGTGACGTCAGAGCACCACAAATGTGGTGCGATACATCTTCTTTTTACTCTACTCCTGTCACCCATAAAAATAATATTAATCATTTGCAGCCATGTATGTTCTATCACGTAACATATATCAAATCAATTACGGCAAAACAATGAAATACTACAGAATAAAATTTACAAACATCAACCCCCAGTATTAATTTATACCTTCTGCAAATTGTGAAAGGTGTAACCCCTTAAATTCAGAACATAGTTCAATGCCAACAATATTATGTTCAAAGTATGATTGGAAGAACAGTTCCCCCATCACATTTCTCCGTCCTGCATTCAACACTTAACGTTTTAATACATTCTAGCGCTTCCCCAAATGTCGGTCTTTCCTATGCTGACTCATCGCATACTTTGTACTGTTTTGTTGAATCCCTATGAAAACAACATACACTTCTGTTTTTTAAACATCCAAATGCACAGTCCCAACATACACAATGTTCACTAACATTATCACTGCTTAGTACACGTACAATGTAGTATATTCTCTCTGGCGATCAACGTCTCACGGAAACAAATAATAATCACATATTTAAACGCGTTCAAGATTGTATTTGAGCAACTCTTATCTCATATAGTTTAAATACCCCTCTTTTTACAAATACTTTTTCGGAATAGGGTACCTTTTGCCCAATCCCAGTTGACCATTTATGTAAATTACCTACATGTATCTTTAAAACAATTTCAGCAATGCACTCTACGGCATGTATGGCAGTTTGGTGAAACTTATTTTTCTTTTCTTTTTTTCAGTAGCAGTCCATATTTACATTCTACACATGAATGATCCTTTGCACAAAATGTATTCTCGTGTTGTACGTTTTGGTTCCTTAACCTTTTAAGGGGATGAATGTATCCGACAGTATTTTCATTGTGGATTTACCTATCAGGAAATATGCATTATTCTGAGCTTCAAGCACAAGTTCCACATGTGGTAAGTAATGTTAATGACATGTGTGCTTGTATAATAGTACAGTATAATCATTCATCATAAAGTAATATACTACTAAATACGTTCACGGTAACTTTACTTTGAACTCATTGCATGATGACACATGTCCATTAGGCCGTACGTATTTTTTCTGTGTTTCTCATCTCCCGACCCACTTACATTTATTATTTACACACCACCGCCATATAGCTCAGGACATTGCTCAGTGCGGTGCAAAACTAAACTCACTCACTGACGCACCTAACTATAAATCTCTCCAAAAATAAACAAAGTGGCAGTTTTGAAGAACCTACTTTGTTGTTATATTCTGATCCCGTGTCACATTTAAAGAGGCTCTATTGAGAGTTTGTAGCATAACTTATTTAATGAAGAGTCAATACATACATGCAGTATTTCATATATTTTTCCCACTGCACCAAGTACGGCGTCATTGCAGGCTGGTCTGCAATAATGCAGTTAAACATAATGTATTTTGCACACCTGAATCAGCCACACGCCAATGTATTTTTTCCAATTCGAATTCAAGTTCATTTCAGTTTGCATGTCATCCTTAATTATGTCTCATCACAATTGGTTATTAAATTGTCATTCAAAGTTATTTCGTTTTCCCCCACTTATTTTAAATGCATTTCTTATTAACAATGTTTTCCAGTGTTCGACAACTGAAACGTCACTTACGAAGAATGCATCTCAGACGTCGCGGTGTCAGTAATTTAGAAGTTGTCTCTAGAGCTATGCAGGCACATACGGAAGCGTAGTAGGGCCACGGTGAAATTTTTTTTGGGGGGTCACTATCTCCTGCGTAGGACTTAGTATCTCCTACGTAGGACATACTATCTCCTACGTAGGACTTAGTATCTCCTACGTAGTACTTAATATCTCCCACGTAGGACTTAGTATCTCCTACGTAGGACTTAATATATCCTTTTTAAGGATGGTTATTAAGTTGAGAAATGTTTGGCTATGCAGGACGTTAGATAGTCGAAATGTGAGTCAGTGAATATTCATGACACTAACGCAGTGTTACTGTACAGTGTTATTGTGTGTGTAGTACGTTAGGGTGACGTGGACCCTGTTCTAATTGCATTTTTGGAAGTTTGGGTATGGTCATGTTTAATCTATCATACATACATCTATTCACACACACAAACACACACACACACACACAGAGGTGGTGGGATGGTTGGGGTGAGGTGATATTTAACTCGGGTTATAACACGACCTCCGCAAGTTGTTGCTTGTCGTTATAGGGATCGGATGCAACGCTCGTTTGCGGTTTTATTCGTAATTGTTTACAGGTTGACTAGGGTGGAACAAGTGTTGAGTGCGGCGTAAAACAATACTAAATTCAAAAAGGCAAAGAATTGTCATTATAGTTATTTGTATAAATATAAGGGCATACGTACACATAGATTGCCACCTATAGTCTAAGACACGTCTGTACACGCAATAAAAGTGATTAAACTTTTACAATACGCATAGCTTTATGCTGTTGAGCGCATGTTAGTTCGTGAATATTCATCAAATTAAATGGTTTGTATACTTAATTTAAGGGTGTTATACAAAAACAACTAAATATATTTTGTTAAATCGATAATCATTTTTAATCCTTCTTTCGATCGATTTTCGATTTGTTTCATCGCAACACCACTATGTAAGAAATCAACCATCTTACAATAACCCGTTCAAAAATATCAATTCAAGTAAATGTTTACATCATAACTCTTCTGATTGTTTCAGCATGAAATCAATGACACGGGATCCTATCTCGGCTGTAGATCTATGAGAGCACGTCTCTTGTCCTCGTATGGTCTTTCTGTACCAAGGTACGTGCAAAGGATGTGGAATGAGTGAACTGGCATCATGCCGCTTTAAACAGTATTCATGTTATATCACGTCATGCCAGCTTACTGTGGGGAGGAAAAGGTGTCGTGTACGTTTACGTGGTATATGCTAGAGTAGGGCAGTAAATCACTGGGATGAGGTGTGTATTAAACTTAATAGTAAAATACATTAATGTGCAGTTCTATGAATGGTGTGGAGTCCATAGCTATATACGTCACTTCGTTTAATGTTTACATGCCGTCGAGTCATTTTTTTAGGGGAAAATCTGAATTTGTTAGGGAGGATATGAAAGCACTGTTATACATTTATGATTAACGTCATAATTGTAACAAATATACCAGACTTAACATATGTTCCAATGAAAATGAATTTGTCCCCAACACTGTAAACAAATGACAGGCCCATTTTACTAACCTATCGATCATTTTGTATTATTTTGGAAAAGATAACCACAATGAAATGTTACACAATTAAGTGGAAACACGTTTTTTTTCCACATTGATTTCATCAATAGGGATACAGTGCTAAGACTGCAGCACACACTTGACCCTGAAGGCGTGGACATGCGTTCGTCTCACCGTTTGACAAGAAGACTGTACCGAAATAGTGGTCCTAACTCCTCATACATATCGATGGTTATGATAAATTGAAACCATTTGGATTTGCAATACACGGAGCCATCTGTGGGTACGTGGTGTAATTTGATCAATTTATACATGCGTTATACATGTTAAAACACTTGATTAGGCAAACGCCATAACATAATATGTTTACCAGTAAACGCCATTAATTACAGATGTGTAAACTTTTATCACTAGTGCATATGTGTTTTTCATCACCTAAAACGCGTGTACCTTTGACTCACACATACTTCTAACATATTTGTTTGTCGATGTAGGTACTCCAGAAAGGTTGTGTGGCTGAATGTGTCGGAAACAAACAATAATCCATACGTGGTAGCTTCGTACTTTGTCAACTTCATTGACGCTATGCAAGGTAAGCATTTTGCAAACTTGTGCACGAGGGTGGTTAGGCAGCCTAGTTCTGAAAGTATTCATAAGGTTCGATAACACTCATGGGTACAATGTGTTCATGTTCAGTCTTTCTTTCTCACAGAACATCACAATATCTTGGAGTATTTTTACAGGGGTACCAAGATGCATACGTATGGATGGCGGAACAGAAAATACATGTATTGAGGATATACAGAAAGCCTTTCGATGGATGCACGAGGACGACATGGCCGCAGACAAGAGTGCCATTATTGCTGGATCAAAATCAAGCCAGCTGAGAAGGCTCATGTATTAATAGATACGTGGATGTATAGATGGGTGTATGTATGGGTGGATGGATGCACGGACGGACAGAAACATATATACATAAATGTTTTCATGTTGAAGAGGGCACGTAATATGTTTTTTTATCTACTCATGTTGTAGAGGATCGAACGATGGTGGAGGTCAATGAAAGAAAGCGGAGTAGGATATTGGATTGATCTCTTCAAGGATTTACAAACTGGAAACTCACTCAGTTTTACCAATCAGTTAGAAAGGTATAAAAATAATGTATTCAAAGTGAAATTGAAGTATGCTGATCTTGGTCACCTGGTGGGAAATAGCCTTTTAGCACGTGGTATAATATCAATAGTGCAATGGATTTTGTACAGGAAACAATATGTCACATGCTGTACAACCTTGCTGTTAAAATATAAGTAAAAGTGTGTGGTAGGGCGTATATAATATATCTTCTTCTTGCTGATGGGTAGGAATTTCTGCTCTCGTCATCTGTATCATATTTGAGTCTGTACATGTAGGTAGCGTTACAAAACACAACAACAGCGTTTAAATATTCATGTTTCCCTTTATGTTGGTCCATACTGTATACCCTCCTAATAAAATGATAAACACATGTCAACAACATTGGCAGGCAATGTGTCCGTTATTGCTGTATGGAGGTCATTCAACGTGACGAGTGGAATTGCCATCAGCCAAGGCATAAAAAAAAAGTGAGCCTTTCTCCAACGGAAGACCAGACCTCATGTACTATATGCCACACCTATTCGGCGAGTTCACATTATCCATACAAAATCAATGCGATTTAACTGTGAAGGGCAGCATTTAAATAAAACATCACAAATAGTTCTTCATCCTTCAATTCCCCATCCTTTCTTAATGTTTTTGCACAGCACAAGTCGAACTGGTGAAGTGCATTCCTTTCCATTGTTGGGTTCGAATCCCGGATGGTAATACAACTAGAACAGTACTAGAACATGCACTCTACTGTGAAAGTGTAATCCAAAAAATAATACGTGTTTCAGCTTTACCCGTTAACAATATGTTTGATAACAGGCAATCTCACTTGCACGTCACAACACCTACAGTATGTCTTATAACAGCACATCTATATTTAAAAATGTATGTGTAGTGTAAAGTTGAAATTGTCCAAAACATGTTTTTGCATGAAAGACCATACATCACACAGAACATCAACATAAACAGGAACTGTAGGTTAGTATGATCTAAACAAAGTTTCCATGTACCAAACTTGCACACACTTAAAAAAACCCCAACATTTTCGTGATATTCGTCGCCGTATTTGACATAGGTACTTTCACGAGCGTGTCACCAATCGTGTTCATATTATTGGAGCTGTAGTCCTTAAAAAGTACATCACATTAGAACTCCAAGTACAACCAACTTTAACCTTTGCAGTGGGAACACATTTGCTTTTCTTAAATTATTATAAATGTCGTCTGTGGTAATTATTACAATTTTAAGTTTCTTAAAGTTATAATGTCAGTAAACAAACTCATCCTTGTTAATGATATTGTACATAAATGTTCTTTACTGCAAATACTATAGACGCCATCTTAAAATGACCCACCACCTGTAGGCATCCCGGGTAGGAATGTTAAAGGTCACATGCAACCAAAAAATCAAACATAATTAAAATACAATTATCACTTATTCATGACATATAATATACATTGCTGGTTACGAAAAAATATGTAAACAAAATTATAAGCGTACAATCGCAAATCGAAAGTGCAAAATTGTGTACTTCGGTTTACTTCCCAAGAAAAAGAAGCAGCCGGGATACCGAACCCAGTCAGAGCGGGTGGGTGTGCACTCAAGTGTAACGGCTGGTTCATTTGCAGATGCCTTCACGGCTAATTGTGTGTATATATAGAGAGATGTTGGGTTTTGTAAATACATGCTCATTTTTTGTGTATAACATTTTGCAATCAACAGACATCATAACATGTCATGTGTACAAGTATCACACCTGCCTGTCTGTGTAATTACATAATGTGACAGAGATCGAACTCGGGCCATAAATCAATGCATTTTGTTTATGGTGTATAGCCTGATTGGTGTTAAGTTCAAATTGCATGTGGTCAGTGATAGCAGCTGTGTATTGAATATTGTCCTTAGCAGACAGGCAGGTAGACACACAGGTGTCAATAAAACAAGACATTGAGTTTTGTCTGTGACAACGACATATCTGTATCACAGTTAGAAATTCTGTCAACGCTAAATAATGACATTGCTTTTAAGTATCGAACTGAGAAAGTGTCTCGGTAAGAAGAACGTGTGGTGAAATAGACAACTGAAATTATATAAACAGTTAATTTACTGTCATAACATATAAAAAAGCTCACGCCTGTGAGATATCAACAAAACATTAGAAAAATAGCTCACACCAAAGCCTTCACCGAGTATTCACCCGACAACCCGCTTCCAAGGTGCGCGAACCTATTTACTTGCGCACGTGCTATGAGCGCAGCCCAGCTGTTGAAACCCGTTTTCCCCAGAAAAGTCTGGGGAAAATTAGTGAAACGTTTGAACTCCGATTTCGCGCGTTATTTTTCATCGCGTTATTTTTCAACTTTATAAGTTGAATTTGCATTTTTGACGATTTGTTTCGGTATGTCCATACAAAAAGGTATCAGAATCTGCAAAGTTGTGTTTTACGTTGCATGTGACCTTTAAGGAACCGATACTTGTGGCATGAATCAAGCATGTTTTTTACTTGGTTCATTGCATATCCCTATTGCATGCATCGAGATAGTTTCTTTCGCGAAATTGTTAAGTAAGGGCTTCATGATACATTCACCGCCTTCAACTGCGGCTTTAATTAGATGGAAACAATCTGTTTGAAGTGTCAATTAATTTAGATTCAGGTATTCACATTTCTGTTGACATACACGATTTTTTGAGTCCATTAGTTTCTGCATGCGTGTATACAATATATTATTGGTGGTTTGTATCTCACTATGGCCATCATTTCAGTTCTAGTTTTGTCAGTGCGTGTGGGTTTCCTTTAACGATATATACGCTGATATTTCATTTTGTGATAAAATGCAAGGAATAAATACGTAGAAACGTAATCACTTATGCAGTTACATATTTTGTATCGCATTTTCTTCTATGCAATAAGAGCAGTAGATTACATCCTTCCCGTCAATAAATCTGACATTGACGATATCCGAGCACAAACCACAAGCCCGAATCCAAAAAGGTGTCACTCCAGTATTCAAGCAGATGTGTGACCACCTTGTCTACATCAACGGAAAGCGTCAACCCAGCAACAGTCATGAAGCGCTGATCCTGGTTGAGTGGTTGTTTGATACTCTGAGGGGATATGAAACACTGTCATGTGTCTACATGAAAGTATGCATTCCCTGAAGAAGAGTATAAAATGTCCGTTTGATATGTAGACCTTAGTTATTCTTTAACATTCTAAATATTTGTGTCACACTGTTCTCATAACCATTTTATGGGAGATTAAAGTATTAAAGCATACAACTGTACAAAAAGAAAAATCACAATTCGGAATAAATGCATTGTGGACATCTTTATTTCAGTTCTGAGTCTAACATTCTCTCATAGACTTTCATGGTTTATAGCTCCCAACAAACATGTTTCTGTGAACACATACATGTGGAATACACACTCCATACATCGCTGTACTACTTCAAAAACAATTTGGAACCTAAAGGTTATTATAAGGAATGGTTCGCCCTCTTGTTACCTTGACCCCGTCACCTTTAAAAACCAAACTACATGTGAATGTTTGTAATCGTTTCTATGTTATGATGAGCTCATGTATCCATAGAAGATGTTTATTACTGTACAGGTCAACTTTGGAGAAACATACCATGTATTGAATGAAATAAATAACCTGCAGGTGCTCGTAAAGTACATATTCATTTTTTCAATACAGTTGCTACTTGACGCTGTAATAAATTATCTATAATTATTAAAAATACTAAACAAAACATCATCAGCGTGAAAAACAATATAATGATCCACACCTAATTGTTTTGTAACGTTGTGGCAAGACTTTTCTATTGCAGCACACACTACACATCATGTTTACTAGGGTATAAGCTTTAATCCTGCGAACACATTCTTATCAGTGTTTATTCCGAATTTATAAGTTAAGTGTTATAAAGTTAGCGTTTTCAGATTAACCATTACCCACATGAAAACTTAAATTCTAAAGTTTTCCATGTTACAAACGGTTCAGCCTAAGCTGATACATTTCTCACGAATAGGCGGAAAACCATCACAATACATTAGAAACGTGGTAATATCAACACCATTAACTTGAATCCTATTCAAAGCACCAAACACCTCTAGCACCACTTAACTGTTGAGACGTATTATCAAAATTGGAAATAGAATGTGCACATCACCAGCTCCCACAAGGCAAAAATTCAAACTGTACCTTTGTACATATCGTTTACTTCCCATTACAAGTCTATCATTTTCCATATCTTCACCATTGCCATAGTCCACGGCTGCATTGCAAATGTCACGCAAGACATTCAAATATCATATGAATAGCGAGACCACAAAATGATACATTTACCAGAAGAACCCCTTCCCCTCATCGCAAATTGTAATACAGTGAAGTTTCATTTGCTTTAGTTCATGGCAAAAGCTGTTCAGCAACATCCCAACTGTGAAAGAGGTCTGTAAATTATCAAGAATAATCCACACAAACAATTGAATGAAATAAAAAACATTTCCGCAATTCATATGCAAACAAGTGTAGAAGTGACATACAATTGAACTTGTTGCACACAAGGAAGTGGACGTAGATGAAGATTGTTATTTTTTAGCACATGGCATATCTGTGGGTCATGATTAACTTGTGTACTAAGTTTAGTGAACCTAGCATGTATAGTTTCGATCATATGCTGTGGCCAGGTAACTGTCAAACACATTTTGCACTAAGTCATGTTTCCATGGAAACAACAACTAAACAAAATTCTGCAAAAACTTTAATATAGCAAAAGGCACATCAATGGGTAATGATTAACATGTGTGTGAAGTTTGGTGAACCTAGCATGTAAACTGTAAGAGATATGCTCAGGACAAAACCATCAAACACATTTGGCACTAAGTCGTGTTTCCATGGAAACAGCAAAAAACAAAATTCTGCAAATACTTTAAAATAGCAAAAGGCACATCAATGGGTGATGATTAACGTGTGTGAAGTTTGGTGAACCTAGCATGTAAACCTTAATAGATATGCTCCGGACAAAACCATCAAACACATTTGGCAATAAGTCGTGTTTCCATGGAAACAGCAAAAAACAAAATTCTGCATATACTTTAAAATAGCAAAAGGCACATCAATGGGTAATGATTAACATGTGTGTGAAGTTTGGTGAACCTAGTATGTAAACTTTAATAGATATGCTCCGGACAAAACCATCAAACACATTTGGCACTAAGTCGTGTTTCCATGGAAACAGCAAAAAACAAAATTCTGCAAATACTTTAAAATAGCAAAAGGCACATCAATGGGTAATGATTAACATGTGTGTGAAGTTTGGTGAACCTAGCATGTAAACTGTAAGAGATATGCTCCGGATAAAACCATCAAACACATTTGGCACTAAGTCGTGTTTCCATGGAAACAGCAAAAAACAA
The DNA here is from genome assembly GCF_003918875.1 of Haliotis rubra. Lineage (NCBI taxonomy): Eukaryota > Metazoa > Mollusca > Gastropoda > Lepetellida > Haliotidae > Haliotis > Haliotis rubra. Next base: position 61,578 of record NW_025765508.1, read on the forward strand.
AATTCTGCAAATATTTTAAAATAGCAAAAGGCACATCAATGGGTAATGATTAACATGTGTGTGAAGTTTGGTGAACCTAGCATGTAAACTGTAAGAGATATGCTCCGGATAAAACCATCAAACACATTTGACACTAAGTGGTGTTTCCATGGAAACAGCAAAAAACAAAATTCTGCAAATACTTTAAAATAGCAAAAGGCACATCAATGGGTAGTGATTAACATGTGTGTGAAGTTTGGTGAACCTAGCATGTAAACTGTAAGAGATATGCTCAGGACAAAACCATCAAACACATTTGGCACTAAGTCGTGTTTCCATGGAAACAGCAAAAAACAAAATTCTGCAAATACTTTAAAATAGCAAAAGGCACATCAATGGGTAGTGATTAACATGTGTGTGAAGTTTGGTGAACCTAGCATGTAAACTTCAAGAGATATGCTCAGGATAAAACCATCAAACACATTTGGCACTACAGTCCGTTTGGCTCAAAAGCGGACCGATGAATTGCAATCTAACTCGAAAACTAATAAACGTAACATATTCAATGAAACGCTGATCATAATCAAAACATCATACCCACTCGGTGAGGTTTTTGCAGAATTTTTGTCGTAAAAATATAAAAGTTGTTTAACAAACTATCATTAAAATATTGACACAGTTCACTGTTTGTTACGAGGGAGGAGTGCAGAGAAAGGGACAGCCAGGTGTTCGAGAAGCACGTTCACAGACAAAGTTATTTATTCATTAACCTGTGCTGTGCCGTCTCCATCCGTTCTCGAACACCTGGTTGTCCCTTACTTTGCACTCCTCCCTCGTAACAAATAGTAAGCTGTGTCCATATGACAGATGCTTCACAAGGTGATTAATAACTGAATAGAGTGGAAATGTTGTTGCTGTAAACCATAGAAAGAATGACATGTATGAAACCATATCTGTTCTTTTATCTGCCAAATTAGATGACATTGCACACATTTTGTAACTCCTTTCACAAATGCAACAGTTACTGATTTCAAAACACACAAATTTAATACTCGGTGCGTTATAGTGTATGAGTAGATTATGCTACTATAGGTACAAGAAACATATACATAGATTGAACCTTTCTCATGTATCTGACCACCTGTGTGGGGGCTAATGGCCTATATACTGCTCGATTAAAGGTATGCTGCATGGACATGGTGATGGTCAAATAAGAGTCAGTTATAAAATGTGCTCCACTTGTATACCACAGACATTTTGAAAGGTTTCCGAAGGCCTTGGATTCAGAGTAACTTCAATTTTAATTTCAGAAATGTTAAATGACAAAGGGTAACGTAAATGTTTCATTACTTGAGCAGATACGAACCTGTGAAACTACTGAGGAGCTCAAAAGCACCTGATAGACCTTGGCTACTGCAAACCCACAACATCCCTGGACATCTTGCAGTTGAATGAAATACTAAGAAGTCTCGTGAAGACCTATATTTATTACAGGTAGGAACTTACATAGTCTACACAAACATGGTCATGCCACCGGCGTCAAAAACTTGATGTGAAACTTGTGCAATTTGACAAGTGATGGGTTCCCCTAACTGAGTTCAACACACGAGTACCACTCTCTGGTACTGATGTTACAGATTTTGTTATGATAGATTTGTATGTTTTAGGGTGCATGCATAGATACATCAATTCACATCGGGGCTCAATGTACTGGGATTATGGGACGTAGTAATGTCTGCACCCAATACATTTGAGCCTCTGTCTGTGGAGGCTGATGGCCCACTCACCCTCAGGCAGCGGAAGTATCTGTACAGGGTGGAGCTGTCACCAAGAGGCTCCAACCAAAGACTTGCAGAAAATGATACCATCTTTGCATGGGAAGACTTCCTTCGTGCTTGTGATAGTAAGTTGAACTAACATCACAAGCCATGATATGTGTTACTGATGGTTAAATGTAGGATATAGCCTTTAAGTGTCCACCATAATACCATTGCAAAGCGTTATTATAGTGCTGAATGTTGTGGCCTTGATCAACAAACAGGTGAGCGAACGTAGTATGAACATACTTGAAGTACTCTAAGAAAGAGCATGTTCGATGGTGCAGGAAATGTTATAAAAGGTATAAACCAAACTTTATAGCTGCTGCATCATTAACAGACAAAGGGAGAACTCATTGTTCCTAGGGGCAAGTGATCCATTTTGTAATACTGTATGGTAAATTGTGAACAATGATTAGCATTACTTCAACATAACATTGATGTTATTTCGTTACACTAATTTTATGTTTTCTTCCACAGGAGGAGATTTGGAAATAAGCATAGTTGATGTTCTACAGTTTTGGACAGGCAGTAGCAGGATCCCGCCCATGGGATTTGACAAAAAACTCTCAATCGAGTTTGTCCCTAAACGACAACCACCACCGTTACCGGTTGCCCACACCTGTGGCCTAGTCCTCGAACTAATGCGTGGGTACGACCCTGATGTTCTGGCATCAAACATGGTTTATGCTATCAAGCGCAGTGGGTTTTGTTTCCTTGCATAGCACGCTTGTCCTAAACGGATGCGGTCGGTCAGACACGTTCACTTGTTTCTTTCATTATACCCCCGCTACAAAGTAACGAAGTAAGAGATATGCTCATCCAGGTTTATGTCCCAATGATCCCTACCAACCATAAGGGCATAACTTGTCCTTCCCATACATGGGATCCCAGGGACCCCATGCAGAAGGCTCCATCCCACCAATATTCCAGCTTGCAGATAACTAGAAGCGTCAAGGGCGTTTACGTTGTGGCTAAAAGCCATATGTCCTGCTTCCCCTTCACAGCATGGGTCACGAATGTTCTTCATAAGTTCCCTGCAAATATTATATATACATAATATATCATTCATCGGTAAATATCTTTAACCGTATGCATATACAAGTACGTGTATACATGTATAAGTATATTACCTATATGGAGTAGGTAATCAGGTCTAATACATATTTGTAGTTTCTGTGACTATACTAGCATCGTCAAAGAGGTAGGTTGTCAAATTTTGAAATGCGCATATTTGCAGTCAATGTCACTAACATGGGGTAAAACCCTGTTTTTAATCAGTCGATGAGTCAATATCATCTGGTCTCTTGACATCACTTTCATTGAGAGAGGTTTGTCAATGACGTCAATGGGGGAAGGGTCAGCACCCACAGCAGCGTTTGTGCAACATGTTGCAGCTACCGCATAACTGTTACTTCCTTTATCATTAAATGTGCTAACAATAGTTTGTTGGAGCATTTATTTGTTTCAAAACAGTACCTCTTTTTTCACAACCGATTCCGTATGGCAATACTAGTTCGAAAATACCCCCCGTCCCCAACCTGCTGGGTGGCGGTTGGGTAGCCTAGTGGTTAAAACGTCCACTCGTCACGCTGAATGTTCCATTCCCCGCATGGGCACAACATGTGAAGTTCATGTATGGAGTCCCTCTCGATGATATTGCTTGAATATTGCTCAAAGCGGGTAAAACCATAATATTCACTCACTCACTCCTTCTCTGTGTTTTCCGTGGTCACGTTATTAATTATCATCATACTTTTGTGTGGTGTGATTTCTTTCGAAATGTTATTCCCACATAAACCACTTACTTTTAATGCAACCTATCAGTATATATTCCTGTAGTTTCACATGAAAACAAAATATAACCTGCTAGTTTTGTATAGTATACCATGCACAGCAAATAATGGAACTAATAAAAGTGTTCCGTTATTCTGTTCCAGGTTTTTTTTCGCCAGCCTTCGTATCGCATTGTGCACTGCGCTAAAGTGGTGTTCCCGTATATTTTCCCTCACTATATATTTCCTAGTGCATTTTGAGCGAAATTGATGAAACTGGTAATTGTCTTTTGATCAAACATTTACTTCATAAACAACCTAAACCTACTAAGTACATACGTGTATATGTTTCCTATTTCCTTCTAAATAAAACAAAAGCCAGTATTTGCTGAAAATCAGGAAGGAAAGTGATTCGATCAAACAACAGTACTGCATTTATTGTCACGTACCCAAAAATCTCTCGTCTTGGACCCCCAAAATCTGCAGCAAGTTCCGACCCCACGTCTTCATTTGAAAATTCAACTTCTACCTTTGCCAAAAAATCAAAGGAAGGTTTGGTCGTGGCCCTCAGAGCAGTGGCTAAAACCCTTTCTCGCTGTACGAGAATACTTTGGGTCTTTTCAGCGTTCACCATGGCCAGTGCCCAAGCTTGTAATCTCCGTTGTGAGGTCAGCCTAATGGAAAACATACAAGAATACATTGTTCTATGCAGTGACTTGAAACCAAAACACACACCTAACTCCTACTACTGTTTTGAAGTAACATTAATACAAATTAAATACTACTTTTCCCCTGAGCGATACAAATATGACCATAATTATGACCGACAGCGTACACACATATTATGTATTCAATTGTTATGTCCTTCACTATCTTCCCTGTCGCAAAAATGTAATGGTTGGGTGATTATCGGTAATGACGTGCTGTGGTTTCCCAGTGAACATGAGACCTAGAATGTTGTTTCAACTACATTGAGATAAAAGCAGAGCTATAATACTGATTAGTGAACAAGAAACTTCACAACCGTTCCATCTTGCACACTTTGCACATATAACATAACTTGGTGACCGTACTGTAATTATTGGCGTTATATTTGAAGTATTTAGCTTAAATGTCACCATCCCTAATCAGCCCCATTTCTGAACACAATTGGCCAAGGCAGTGACAAGTGTGGTATCTTGCAGCCATTTGAGCAGTGGCATGAGCAGAACCATTCTTTAGGTAAATATGTTGTGCCCGTGTTATTGATCGGCACACGTGGGTTGCGGTGTACATGAGATCGTGTCTCATATTAGTCCGTTCTTTATTCATGAAACCTTCCTGTCACCACGACTGGTTGAACTTGTTCGAACATTGAGATTTTGTCTAGCTTGTATTGGCATAGTATGGTAGAATAGAGGTTCAAGTGTTCGCTCACCACTTTTACCCATGTGTTTGAATCAACTACGAGTACAATGTCGCCAATTTCTGGTGTCCCACAAGGCATTATTGCTGCTATTCTGCTAAAAGCCCACCATGTTGGTTAGCTCACTCAGTCAGTATGTCATTCACTCGCTCTAGTTATAAGTTACTCAGGGTATGTTTATGATTTCTATGCATTACTGTTCGAATGTTGAATGGGTATCGTTATGCTGAGTAAGCTGAAGGTCTGCCAAGTCGTCTTCGTCCTCATCCACATCCTGAAACAAAGGATTGCACGTAAGGACATTTCATGTGCTTAACTAAAGTGAATTTAACAAAAGCCAGTCGGTTAAGTAGGTCAAATATATTAAGTACACTTTGATAAATAGTTGTGTATGTTATATATTCATGAGAGTTCTGAATGAGCGAGTATGGTTTCATACCACTTTCTAGCAATATTCCTGCAATATCACGGGGGTGTTGCACACATATCGGGAAACGAAGCCCAAACGTCGGCGTGACGACCTAACGCTTTAATCACTGGTCTTCCCAACCACCCCAGGCCTTCAATGGCTATACATAATCTTGACGCGGCACTATAATCATCACACAGATCCCCCATGAGAGGGATGCCAAGAACACGATATTCTTCCTCGGTTAAGGATAAAGCCCCCTCCGGCCCTACCTGAATGGAACAGAATACTGTACTATAGAATTTACCAAATGGAGGCGCGAGGCAGAATTATGCTGTGATTGCATGAATACCAAACATGCATGTCATATATTATCATTGAGCTTCCGTTCGACTAATGGCCAAACTTGAAATGACCGTGTGTAAATAATGAAAAGGATGGCAACATTTGCGGGACCTGTAAACTATTATCTGCTTACCCACAGTTGTATGCATGGAGGGTAGCATTCAAAACCAATGCTTTAACATTATTTATGATGCGACTCTAACATTTTTCAAGTGATAGTTCTCTCCTGCCCCCCTACAAAACATCTAGTTGGAATGGAATTAGCCACTGATTGTATAAGTTTCATAAAAACAAACAAGGTTTACCCCACTGTTGAAACAGTACCTACATGTTCATAGACCAACTGTATGAATAATAACCACATGATCTAATGGACGGTGACACGCACTGTTGTTCATCAAGGCCGAGATATGCAGTGTGGGTGATAAGGCCAGGTGTATCATATTATCAGATTTTGATGCTATTGCTCTACTTTGTGCCTAGGAGTATTTACGTTGTTTCAGTCCATAATTGTGCAGTGCTGTTGAGGATATACAGAAAGCCTTTCGATGGATGCACGAGGACGACATGGCCGCAGACAAGAGTGCCATTATTGCTGGATCAAAATGAAACCAGGCGAGAAGGCTCATGTATTAATAGATACGTGGATGTATAGATGGGTGTATGTATGGGTGGGTGGATGCACGGACGGACAGAAACATATATACATCGATGTTTTCATGTTGAAGAGGGCACGTAATATGTTTTTTTTATCTACTCATGTTGTAGAGGACTATAATCACTATATGAATCCTTCCAAATAGTTGGGTGGAATTTAAACATCATTGGTACAACATGTGGTTTACTCCGCACCATGCCTTATACAGAGCGATTAAATATCTTCAATGATAATATGTAATGGCAAACAAAAGTACTGGATACTGTACACTTCTGCTTACATATGAATTGCTATGAAATAGACAAGGTAACGCGTGTTGGCAGAAAAATATACATAACAGTTCTTACACCCGCGTTAAGTTCAGCAAGAACAGACCTGATATTGAGAAAATAAACGGAAATGAAAGTGGCAAGCAGAACTTAAGTACTGTAGGAAATAGAAAATTAACCTGTTTTTAGGCTGTTACTCTGTATACAACACAACTGCAAATAGCATATGTCGAAATAACCCACATCGGCCTAACTGGACGTTCAGAGGGATGCGTAATATTATATCCAGAAAAGCATGTTTACTCGCAAAAATCAGGCAAAACTTAACGCTGCTGAAAACGATAGATCAGACAACAGATGGCAATTAGGTCGCTCAGCCAGGTATGACGACGGACCGTCGACTCACCTGGCATGAAATGCATGTGCTGCCTACGGGCTCAAGGGGTCATGTCAAAGATATTTTATGCTTTCTCATGTGTGTTGAATATATCTCATCTTTTGATGAACATCTTACGTGTCTTTCTTTCATAAAGTTTATGTTAAGACAAGAGTATGATACCCATGGAAAAGCTTAAATGAGCCATCGTTATTAAATGTCGCCAGATATATAGGTGGCATGACCACCCGATGATCGACAGGACTGGATATTATTTGTAAATTGTTATGACATGCTGCTTGCTTCCTTGCTTCCCCAGTTTTTTTCCCCTAAAGGATTATCTTATCTCAGTTGATATCTCTATCCCCCAGATCGACCCCAACCACCGTCTGTGACATCCGTCCTGACGCACCGTTTGAGACGACCCCTCCTACCTCTTTCTGTTTAGAATGATAGTGAGACTCCATGACAGCTACATCCTTAATAGGTTCAGTATTAAAGTTATTATTGTTTACGTCAGCTATCGTTTATGATGAAGATAAGTCTAATTTCAGAGTGGGCATTTAAAAGGTGTTCTTTGTGATACAATATCATGGCACACTAATTTGCATAAAGTCATGGTCTGTACCAGTAAGTAGCTTTGTACTTTGACTTTGCTCATTTCCACTAATCTCTCCTCAGTCAAGTCCTTTTTCTACGTTTCCCATGTCCCTACCACCGAGACTGTAGTTAGGCCGAACCTAGTTTAACAAATATTTCACACTTTCACATATTCACTACATAAATGGTAGATATAAGTGCGAAGAAACATGTCTTTTTTCTATTTCCGACAGTACTTTAACAACATTCTCTTCCCACAGAGGTTACTTGTTATATATTCCTAATAAATGGTAGGAAGATATGACATGTAACCTCTATGGGAAGAGAATGAACTAAAAACGGAATTATGTCTCTATGTAGACATGATGCGTTTCCAACGCACTTCCTTGAGGACGAATATTGTATATCTGGCTAAATATATCCCATACAGATAGATCATAATACGAAATTAACATAACAAAGGGCTTTATGTAAGAAAGTGCAGTGAAAATGACTCAGAAATATTACATGCTGCTATATGTGACTGTATGAAATTGTGCATTTCCAAATATTATTTCAGGCTTGAAGTAAGCCTTGGAATTGTTTGCCCATAGGCGACATAACGATGGAAAGTTATAGTGGCTTAACATGAAGTACTTCCATGCATTCATAATGGTGCTTGAACATAACGGAATAAATGCATCATAGATTTATAGTTTTTTACAGAGCTGAAAGTAATAGACATGGTTATACCTAAGTTGGTTTAATACGGTTTGAAAGTGATGCAAATGACAGGATTGCAAAACCATAAGGAAATGAATTTGGGAAGGTTTATCTGTCATACACCTTATGCGTTGAGTTTAAATATGGGACTTACATTACTTTATACGTCATGTTATTGACAGTATAACCTGATATCAAAATCCAGGGCTAAGTGAATGTATCATTACTCAAATGGTATAAAGACTTATGACACATTACTTTAAGAAAGTGTGCTAGTTCTATTTTTTCGGCAACCTCGTGTGTCTTGCTAAAAATGTGCCTACACGATTCATACCAATATATAGTATTGCCAGAAATTATTGAGAAAGTTGTTTCGGCAAATTTCTAATTCATGTATATACACTATACCAAAAAAGAAACGCATAGGCGTTTTGTATTTTTTAAAAATCTATTACCTATTTTGTTCAAACAATCGTCAAAATATGTAACAAAAGTGTTGATAACATGATTTTACACAATTGCACAAGTGAAATGTCGACGTTACCTGAAAATGTGTGAATTTAGATAAGATGTTTTGAAGGAGTTTCAAGGTCAAATCACTACGCCTAGTCTTGACGCTGCGACACGGAACATCGCCATTGAAAGAATGCACGTTGGAGATATGGAGCACGATATGACTACTTGTAGCTCGTTACACTCAAACAGGTATAACAAATTACAGGCAGACCTAGAGTCACCAATGCAGCCCAAGATCGGTAGGGGCGGTGGGGTAGCCTGATGGTTAAAGCGTTGGCTCGTCACGCCGAAGACCCGGGTTCGAATACCCACATGGGTACAATGTGTGAAGCACATTTCTGGTGTGCCCCGCCGTGATGTTGCTGGAATATTGCTGAAAGCGGCGTAAAACCAAACTCAGTCAGTCAGCCAAGATCGGTACGTCCGGGTACTACATTGGCGTGATCGTACTGCAACGTGTGAGAGCACAGCAGCCAGGGTGCCTGGACTTTGGAGGATATCCGGTCAAACTGTACAGAAAAGGCTGAGAGAGATTGGACTGAGAGCCAGGAGACCGTTCTACGTCGTCACCATCGCGCTCAACGTCTCCGTTATATGAAATTATCCACTTGCTTGTATAGACATTAGCTTCTTCTAAACTTATGTAAAAATTCATTTCTTAATGTCTTTTTGTGGACGAGTTATACATGTTTGAAAATACTACATTTTCGCAACAGATTTCTGGGTTATGCGTTTCTTTTTTAGAATAGTATATATATACTATAGAAGCCAAGCGCTGACCACCTAAACTGACGTGAAAGTACACACCTGATGCTTAGGTAAAATGTTTTCCTAAAAACAGCATAATGTTTAGAAAAGTGTTTTGATTGTGACTCACAAGTCACAAATATTGTGTACGTGTTGCAATAACACCATAGATACCGTACCCAATTGGAACATTGCTAGCCTAAAAAACACCAGGTGTGTACTTTGTATAGTTGTGCATACTTAAAGCACAGCTACTAGGTGTTTGGTGATTTAATAAAAAACCAACAAATGCATCCCCAAGGAAGGCACGCGTATATCCTACACACATCGAAGATATGGACAAAAGCTTTTGATACTTGTGAGACCTTTAAAATATGATATATTGATTGATGTGTACGTAATTGTGCGGATTTGGATCATATTGCCGTACTTCTGTGATGAACCTTCACTTATTATATAGTAGTTGGACTGGATAGTAAACCGGGGCTTAGTTTATCGATTTTCTGACCAGCAGTGGAGGCCTATGGGTGAGACCACATGTATCACATGTGCTCGTTGTGGGGCAGGACTGAAGTGCTAGAAACTCTCAGGAGTCAAGCTGCCAAACACGGTCACCCATACAACACCACTAGATCTCCGTTTGAACAGTATCTCTTCTTCAGTATCTTTACGTGCTACAGTTGGTGACACAAATTAAAAAAACTATAAGCGCCACGCTGCCTTACTTTGAACATAAGCCTACAACATGTGTGAAGATACATTTTTATAAATGTTGCCAACTTGAATTTCTTCTATAGTAAACTTGTTTTGCCCTTTGTGATGAGAGCAATTGGACAGCAAACACACGAGTTATCTTCACATACACATTCAAACCTTTGACAAAATCGGACCACCAGTTTTTAAGAGCCAGGTTTTCATAAACAGACATAGATTTATTGTTCCAAACTGAAGAATTTATAGAAATATACCCCATAACTCATTTTTGACATTTGGGAAGATCCCTCAAACACAGCATGGCTCTGAGGTGATTTCTGGATATAAATCAATAGGAATCGTATTGCTGAAGACATGTGCAACACAAATGGCTCTTGGATTGATGGAAAGCTAGTGCTGTTTGAATATGATCCTCAAAATATTCAATTTTTGTTGAGAACACGAATACTATTGTATTTTAATATTTTCGTTTGCAACTAAGAGCTATTCCTACCGATCCAAATTTGGATCTTAAGATGCTCTACTCCCACACCAAGTACGAAAGGTGCAGCGATTAAAGTTGATCATAAACCAATACTAGCTGCAACAAATACCGTGCGTGTTCGTATCAGCTAACTGTAAACACCGGCAAGAGCATTGACAGCTCTTTTTGATACATTTAATTTTATCCAATCCCAGAGTCCCGCTCCTTATATAGTTGATGCTACAGTGAACATATTTTATGCAATCTAAATGCATCAACAATACCTATCTGGTAAGATATTTGTTGCGGCATCTAACACCATGTTCTAATATTTATTATTCAAGTGTAGATTTGAATGCTTCACTGACAATGTGTGCAAACTACGTTATACTTATTAGGTGTTTGTTACCGATAAAAAAATATCTTAGTGAGTTAAATGGTACCCCAACCCATCCCAACACCGATAAGCTTTGCAAGGGACCTTCTTGTTCTATGTGTTACCAAAATACTACACTGTTGACCTTCTGGTTTTTAAAACCATTTAAGACCAAAATGGTGGCTTTCATATTCTATGTGAAAAAGAAGAGCGAGCATTTCACCATCTGCTAAAACGCCAATGAATTGAATTTGTATATTTTAATGATGTAAGCAAACACTGCACTACCTTACAAATGTGAGGCCAGTCTGACCACTGTCGTCATGGGAACACAGCCGAGGGAGTCGGTGTAATACATTTGTACAACAATATTACAACTCTGTACATAGCAAACTGTAACGACCACTAGCAAACAGTGCGTATATTACAGGGTGTGAGGGGGGAAGATACCTCGCTCGCCACGCCTTGTTTATTCTGATCGACAAGGTTCAGCCACATATTATGCCTGATACCCAGCGTTCACACGCACGTGCCCCTGAAACTAAGGTGCTCACTACCCTAAAATTTTGCTCGAGGATTTTTCCACACGTTTATACTTGGTTCCAAAACTACTTCCATCGTCCGCTAGACCACGCAAAAGGAGATAACTCATGCCTCGCATTTCTCTGTCTCTCTCACCAAAGAGTATCCATCTAAGCTTAGATCGGATCGTAAAATCGGCATCGGATAAGATCGGCCTAAGATCGGTTAGTGGAACGGGTGTAACTTTTTGCTAAGACAATTGTAAAATTGGCGTAACTTGCTAAGACTGGTCTTAGATAAGATCGGTTAGTGGAACGGCACCCTGGACCTGGTAATACAGCGATGAAATCTCCCGGAGCACATACCAGAAAGACTTCAAACAAAAGCCTTGTTGTATGGCCTTTTTTAAGTTATAAATTACATAATTGAATTCTGCAAATTTAATCCATTATATCTGAGTTCTGGACAATTCATGAACATATTACCGACTCATCGGTAGTGAAGCAGCAATGCACTCTTTCGTTTTGATACAATATAAGCCCCCCGTACAATTCCACTGTCTATTATGTGTGTTACATGGTGTTACATTATGATCATTTATAATATGAAGTCTGACACTCAAATATCCTACATGCACATGTTGGTGTTTTATATATTATTCATAAATACAGAGCACTGTTTTTTGCAAACCCAAATGTATTTACTGAGCCAACAAAATTTGTAGAATGTACCCCACTGTTTAAAAGTGGTAATAAGTTATGGTTACCTCGCGAAGTTGTTATATTGTTCGACCGAGTGTGATATGCTACGTGTATCGCAGAGAGCAACTACAAGTTGTTCCATTGTGTTCTCGACAGAACGATGCAGTTAAAACACTGCATCTTGTATTCCTGGGAGTGTAATAAACATTTCAAATTTATAGATACACTATAATTATAACGTGTACGTATATAAGAAATACAAAATACAAGCCTTAAAGATGCAACTGACCTAACACAAGTTTCGATTTACTGATATGTTTAGAAATTAGAGGAAGAGTGGTTCTCAAATACGATACAGTTCTGACAAAACCAGCTAAATGTGTTCATATAGTGCGCAATAACGGGCTGGGTATCTCTTAGTGAACACGGGGAAAACATTATCAGCTCTGTTTTCTTAATTCTTTCATGTTTACTATCAGGATAAGACACATACTTAAATATATATGAGCACCACTTCCACAGGATCATGCGACTGTAAGAAAAGCACGATTAAAATTATTGGCAATGACGTCTTGAGTATTGACGGCAGTGAAGTATACTACTGGTATATGGATATGTGTGGAAAACTAAGAACGAACGGAAATATTACGTTATTAGGTACTGACACAACCGATGGTTGGAATACAACGAAATAGTCATGGCTTATGTACCTTGCATTATGACGTGAGTGGTGCCTAACTCCCGTGTTTATTAGACCTTTTTAGACCTATTTCACGTGGTGTAGGTGTGTGGTTCATGTGTATCGATGCGCAGGCTACTGTTTTGCTACACCTGCTACCTGGCTATGTGGTGAGCTCCACACTGCACGACAATGACGTTGCGGTTTGAACATTGTATCAAAAAGTGTTACGACGTAACCAAGTTGTATAACAGACAACCTGAGAGGGTGGTGTTTCTTCTTTCACCCAAATAAAAACATGTGTATACATCATTCTAGCTAACCATCGGTGAATGTGCCAGCATCGTACGTTTGCTATTTAATTTCTACAGAAATAACACAAAACAAGTCCCTACAGAACAACATGTGTATCAGCGCGATTACCGAAATATTTGTTGTTGTTTTTTGATCGATTCTGAAACATAGTGTATGAACCGAGAATGTGGGTGAATATTGTGGAAAATACGTAAACACGAACGTGAAACGTATGTGGCTTGTCATATATGTTTCACTCATTTCATCACTAATGTAATTCAAAACCGTCTTACTTACACGTATACCAGAATCCTCATACAGTTCAAAATAAAATGACAAATAGTCTTTGTGACCAATACCAAGTGTATCAGTGAAATGAAGCGAAATATATCAGATGTAGCACTTGGAAAGGACGACTTGTTTGAAATGCAAACAAAGCTAATATCATAATTTACTCTGTTTATCATGTTCTCATACTGAGAGAGATCTGTTCTCCTACTCGTTGCATACACATATTCATAAGTTTTACAACATGTATCGGAAGATTACTGCAGCAAGAGAAATACAAATAGGTGTATTCCAACGATTTTCTTGATTCAGTGCTCAATAGTATGATATAACTCGACACTAACTCTAAATGAATTAAATGTTGAGGTAAACTGTTCCATAGCATAATAGTATAGGGTAAGAGCGAGTTTTCGTAATTACTTGTTCTGCGGTTGATATAATATTTTGTATGTTATTTTGATGTCTTAGGTTGTATTGGTTTGAATCTGATACACAAGGAGGGACAAATCTGGTTAGGTGGTCGGGCCTTAAGATGTTGACCACTTTGTAGAACAAAATTAATTTTAATTTATAATCCTTAAAGGCTGGATATTTGTTTCCACATATATTTTGTTATGGCTAGTTACGCATACTGCTCCACATAGTGTTGGTATAGCATATAGGTGTAATTTTTCTTTAAAAAATGAGATTGTTCTTTAGTGCAGTTGTTGCAGATATGACCGCAATACTGACTGACTGACTGAGTTTAGTTTTACGCCGCTTTTAGCAATATTCCAGCAATATCACGGCGGGGGACACCAGAAATGGGCTTAACACATTGTGCCCATGTGGGGAATCGAACCCGTGTCTTCGGCGTGACGAGCCAACGCTTTAACCACTAGGCTACCCCACCGCCCCATGACCGCAATAATCCAACTAGGGTAATATAAGCTGTGTATACTTAATTTCAAGGGCTTCACGATTGTGACGGTATTTAAATTTCCATGAGCAATTTATCAATGGCCATACTCTTTCTCCGATTAGATTAACCAGTTCAGCATGAACAGTTCAAACATGCAATTGAACTATTCACTACTCCATGTACTGTGCATACACCAACTTCAAAGTTCTACGTTGCAACTGGAGTGCGGATTAACTCAGCATAACTTCATAGTTCAGTGATTCGCATGATAGGTGCCAACCAAACGGATTTAAACGATTCTTTTTTCTCGATTTCGGTTATTTATAAAAAAGATATTGACGCGGTATAGGGCCTACACCGATATTTTTATAACGTTCTAATTTAGCCGAAATAAGTAAAAATGATGAAACGTTTGTGTGATGATACTTATGAACATACTTACATTCATTCACAACCCCCAAATCATGATAAAAAATGTATTTTGAGCAGAAGTATATTTTAGGGCCCATGGGCGAGATGTTTTAATGGCGCTCTAAATTAGTGGAGTAGTTTAAATGGAGAATTTAAAGTTTAATTATTTTTTTGTAATGCTTAGCATGTATTGATGATAACTGCATGTTGAATCTTCTCAAATATTTTGTTAGAAACTGGCCACAGGAAGGAGAGTTCCTGGACTTTTGCATTTCCAGAATGAAATTGTGACGTGTGGTATATTTCCAAGCTTTGACATTAATTAATTGTACAAAATCTACAAGTATTCCCCAAAGAAAAACTTGTTTTTTTCTACACTTCCTCTTTAATGTATACAACAGACTCTGAGAGTAATGAAAGTTATCAATTCTGTAGAAACCAACAGCTATTCCATTGACAATATTGTGTGCTGGACTTCATTAGTTGTGGAAATATCACTTTTTCTGCTCAGTATATTTCGTGGACCTTGTTTCTTAACCACTGCTTAGCAAAATATTCAGATACCTTAGCTGCTGCAGCTATTTTTTGCATTGTGCCTTTGCCTTTCTCATGTGTGTATGTGATCCATAATTAATTAATATTGGTGTGCCTTTAATACAACCATTTAGACCAATGCATACATAAATGCATATTAACCTTAATACAACATATTGCGCCTGTACCCTACATTGTGTTTAAAGGTTGTGTCTTTGCAACAGGGACATCTCAAATGAGATAATTTCATGTTCCATAAAATTATCAAGGTTTTATTTAGAAATGTCGATTGTATAAGTAACAAAGTCGTACAGTGACCATTATATTTCCATTCAATTTTGACTGTTGGACCAATGTCGCCGAAAGGCACGGTTTGGCAATCATTGTTTCTAGACATAATTTATAAAACAAACAGACAAACAACAACAAGAAGAAGAACCCAGGAGTACCTGACTAACAAAATGTGCTGAAATATGAGTGTGAGCCTAATGGTCAGATATAGTATAACAGAATAGTTAATGGCAAACGCAGGACACTAATTATTTTGACTCGGGAGCTTAGGACGATGGAACGAAGCCTGGTAACAGGCAACTGCAAGGATGCCAAGAACATGTTCTTGGTTGTATGTTTTGGATGCGTACTCGATTTCTACTGCTGAATGTAACTCAAACACCAGACGTACGATTTAGCAGATGAATGATGATTGTACAATACATTTCAAGCACCACTGTCAGACAACATAGGAAATAATAAATCAAATTACATGATGCATGGACACCACGGTATTATATTGCGCTCAATAGTTTGTATATTCAATGGGTGGGCGATATGTTTTAAATAGTTTGTTATATATACGCACTCAACTCCAAGAGTGAGTGAGTGAGTTGGGTTTTACGCTACTTTTAGCACTATTCCGGAGACGGGGTCAATTATTACACTTTTTACTTAACTTCTTGTACTTTGATACTAGTCGACAGCTGACAAAGTTAATCGGTACTAACTAGTACATTGGATTCTTGGTTTTAAACCTCAGTGTCATTTAAAGTTCACTATCACGTGGTTACAAGGTTTTTACGTACCAAATGCAATTACTGCAAGTGTTACAATTGACCCCTAGCACGGGACAATTGTAACAAAGAAGGTCCAAATGTAACAATCTGCTTATTTTCCAAATAAAATGAAAATAAAATGTGGAAAGATGTGATCTTGATTAATTGAGGTGGAAATGGATTTTTTTTTAACATCAAACCTTTGTAACCACCGACATTTTACATGTTTTTGGTTTAAAACACCAAAAGCTTTCACCTGAGGGCTGATACTATCAAAATAAGACAGAAAATGTACTAAATACTATGATGAAACTAGTAAAGAACTAACATAAAACCGACATCATAATTTCTTCATTATCATAACACAAGGGAAAATTAAATGGGGACAATTTTAACACAGTGTTACAATTTCCCCCGATGACAGTAGCCATGTTTCATGCCACATCACATGTTCACAACTTGGGCTTATCATATATTTCTACTTCAAAATATGTGTCAATACCTCAATTTTACGCTTGAAAAGTTCATTCCAAGCAACATTTACTGCATCAAGAACGTTTTATTACGTTTTGTGAAAAATTTACTTTCCTATGTGAAAAATGATTTTTCGTAAACTGTATCTCGCCATGAGCGAGCAGCTGAAAAACGCCTGTATGTGTACCGCATGGGAGCAAAGGGAAATAACTCTACCCGCCTACACTATGCTTGAGCGAAACCTGTTAGAGTATTCGCCCTTGTTACAATTGCCTCGTGTTACAGTTGACCCCGGTCTCCCCTACTTTCTCAGGCAATGTAACACTTGCCTGTGGTTTGTTTGAGTGGCGCCTGAACAAAGTAACGGTTAATAATAATATTAGCAACGTTAAACGTAATGGGGGGAAGAATGCAAACTTCAGAAACCATATCGCCAAATGCTTGTTACAAGGAAACGAAGCGGCGATGTTGTACATACATCAGACACCACCAGACAATCCAGTCACTACCAGAATGCGCATTAATACCCTGAATTGGGATGCAACTTGAGATGCTTCCATAAAATGAGTTAGGGTCAATACCCACGTGCGGCATCCCCGTAGCCGACTGTTACGACAAGCCTGGGTACATGTAATAAGTTATAAAATGCGATTGAAATCATTCAGAAAAAGACAACAGCTTACCTCGCGTGCTGTTCCGAAAAATGGCGGAATGAAACACGCACATGCGCATTCCTTTAGTATGATTGTGCACATGCGCAAACAATTTTCGGTTTTTATATGCTTTTTAACAAAGCGCGACACGCGACGCGCGACAACGCGACATTTCATCAAAATGTCGCGTTGTCGCATTGTCGCGTGTCGCGTTTTATTAGTTATGGCGGATTTTATAAACTATCACCAGCATGATTACTTTTCGATGTTTGGAGTGGACTGGAGTGGAGTGGAGCGGAGCGGAGTGGAGTGAGTGAGTGGGTGGAGAGGGAGTTGAGCGGCGTGAAATGAGTGAGTGACTGAGTGAGTGAGCGTAGCGTGGAGTGGAGCGGAGTGAATAGGAATGAGTGAGTGAGTGGAGCGGGGAGTGGAGTGTGCCAGTGAGTCAGTGAGCGGAGGGTAGAGGAGTGATGCGGAGTGGAGTGGAGCGGAAGGGAGTGAAGTCGAGTGAGTGAGTGGAGCGGGGAGGGGAGCGGAGTGAGTGAGTGGAGAGGGAGCGGAGAGGGGAGCGGAGTGAGTGGGTGGAGTGGAGTAGAGTAGAATGAGTGACTGAGTGAGTGGAGTGGGGAGTGAGTGAGCGGAGTGGAGCGGAGAGGAGTGCGTGGGTGGAGAGGGAGCGGGGAGTGGAGTGGAGTGAGTGGGTGGATTGAAATGAGTGAACGGAGTGGAGTTAGTGATTGGAGCGGAGTGGAACGCAGTGAGTAAGTGAGTGGAGGGGGGAGAGGAGTGGAGTGACTGAGTGAGTGGAGCGGAGTTGAAAGGAGCGGAGTGGAGTGAGTAAGTGGTGCGGGGAAGGGGCGGAATGAGAGACTAAGTGAGTGAGTGAGTAGAGCGGGGAGCGGAGAGGAGTGAGTGGGTGGATTGGAGCGGCGTGAAATGAGCGAGTGAGTGAGTTAGTGAGTGAGCGTAGCGTGGAGTGGAGCGGAGAGGAATGAGTGAGTGAGTGGAGCGGGGAAGGGAGTGAGTCAGTGAGCGGAGTGGAGTGGAGCGGAGAGGAGCGGAGAGAAGTGGAGCGGGGAGGGGAGAGAGTGAGTGAGTGAGTGGAGAGGCATTGGGGAGTGGAGCGGAGTGAGTGAGTGGGCGAAGTGGAGTGGAATGAGTGAGTGAGTGACTGGGTGAGTGGAGCGGGGAGGGGAGTGAGTGAGTGAGTGATACATACTGTACATAATATTTTATCAAAACGCGACACGCGACAATGCGACAACGCGACATTTCATCAAAATGTCGCGTTGTCGCATTAATCACGCGTCGCGTTTCATTAGTTATGGCGGATTTTATCACCAGCATGATTACTTTTCGATGTTTGGAGTGGAGTTGAGCTGAGCGGGACGGAGTGGAGTGGAGTGAGTGAGTGAGTGAGCGGGGAGTGGAGTGGGAGGGAGGAGCGAGCGAGCGAGGGTTGATTTCTGGCACCCAAGGGTACGCAACTCTGCCAAGCGATTCGACCGCTTTTAAAATCATAATCATAACATTCCATTTGTATGGCGTTTTCCCAAGAACAATATCACGTTCAAAGTCGACCAAAACTGTCTTTGAGGTGCTGGATGGTTAAGTGATATTACCATGTCATTCTACCTGGTATCCATCCGCTGCTGGCTGAACAAGTTCATCAGCGTCGGACAGGACTGTACTGAGAATGTCTCAGAGGAGCCGCACTGTGGAACATAGTGACCCATTCGTGGACATCACTTGATGTTTCTGCCGATGTGGCCTGAATTTTAACAATATTTGAGTTTTTTCACAACCTGTGAGCTTGATATTGGTGAAATGTCCAAAGTGACGAGTGTGTATGGTGCTGGGATTAGAACCTATGATCATAGCTTTCTGGTGTGACTAAGAGACACAACTCTGCTCAGCAAATTGCCCCGCCTTGAATGACACAGTCACCGTGTGCCGTGATTACAATGAATAGTAGCGCTAATAATTTGTCTTGATGCTAAAACACGTGATTGGCCAAATACATTTACAATAGAGTACGATGATGAATAGAATAGTATGCTAATAATTATAGTTGTCATCATTTTTTGTTCTACCCTCATGATGCTCGAGAAATACAAAACACACTGTATTGTAAATGTATTTGGCCAATCAAGTGTGTTTTTTATCAAGACAATATTATACAATAATTTTCAAAGCAACAATGAAAGATTTCCATTAAGTTCAAGAAAAGCAGCCCCATTGTCATTACGCGTAGTACTTCATTGTAAAACCATTGGAGGTAACAAAGACCACTGAAATGTGTAATAGAGTATAACATTTCCTGCGCATGCGTAGACTCATTGACTTTCTACGCATGCGCACCGGTAATCGAAAAGGGCGAAAACGCGACGCGCGACAATGCGACATAAAAAATGTCGCATTGTCGCGTCGCGTCTTAGATAGCGAATTTTAGGCTTCTTTTTACACATCTTAGATAGGGCGACGCGCGACAACGCGACATATTTTGACCTTGAAAATTGTCGCTATGTCGCGTGTCGCCCCCTTGTTTTTGACAAGGAATAGAAAAATATTATTCAAAACGCGACACGCGACATCGCGACAATGCGACAAATGGGCGAAATGTCGCGTTGTCGCGATGTCGCGTGTCGCGTTTTGGTGAATTATTTTGCCTCACTTTACTTCATTTTTGACAACGCGACAATGCGACATAGCGACAATGTCCCTTACAGTATTCCATAGTCCCTGTCTGGCATTAATGGGTACAACAAGGACTGGTCGGCTCGGCTTTTTTGGGGGGTTATTTTTGTGTGTGTGTGTGTGAATTGTTACAACGTTTTTCTGTCGACTCAAAGTTTACGTTGTCCAACGTTGTGGCGTGACGTTGTGATGCGTCATTTTACGTTTTGGTTGTTTTGTTTTGTTATTGTGGTTTGTTTTGTTCCATATCTTATGCTTTTTGTTGTTGTTTTTTGTTTTTTGTTCGTTGAAGTTTTGTTTGTTTTGTTTGATTTGGGGCGTTGTTGTTGTTGTTTGTTTGTTTTTGGGGTTTGTTTGTTTTGGTTTTGTTGGTTTTGTTGTTGTTTTTTTTGTGTGTGTGTGTTTTCAAATCTATTTTGTGTATGTGTGGTGTGTGTGTGTGTGTGT
This sequence comes from Haliotis rubra, assembly GCF_003918875.1. Lineage (NCBI taxonomy): Eukaryota > Metazoa > Mollusca > Gastropoda > Lepetellida > Haliotidae > Haliotis > Haliotis rubra. Next base: position 82,379 of record NW_025765508.1, read on the forward strand.
GTGTGTGTGTGTGTGTGTGTGTGTGTGGTGTATGCGCATGCTTTAGCTGATTGTGATGTAAGTCAACATTTCGTTTTTGCGATGTGCGTCCGTCCGTCTTCTGTCGGTATCCAGCTAACAGTAAGCAGGTTGTCACAACGTTGTCACGAAGTTATGCTTTCGTTACTACAACGTTTTTCTGTCGACTCAAATTTACGTTGTCACAACGTTGTGGCCTGACGTTGTGATACGTCATTTTACGTCTCCACAAGATTAAATTTATTTGATGCTAATGTATTTTACATTGTCTTAACGTTATTTCACGTTAATAGTTGAATAGTTTTCCCAGGATTGAACAGTACATAAGAATCAAAGCAGAAATTGACTTCAATATTTATTCGTCAATTTGCATGTTGTTTCGGTTGTGTATTTTCTGAAGCTGTAGCTGAATAGTGAAGAATCTCAAAGTGAAATGCTTCGCAGAAAACTATCGTGACACCAAGTTATAAGTAACGTTGGTATAACGCTGTGAGGAGTCCAAAGCAAAACGTTTCCTCAAAGAAAATGTGCAACGTTGTTACTACGTTGTGACATAACGTTATAACATGATGCAATACTAACGTTTTGACAACGTTGTGTTATGACGTTACCAATATACAATAACGATCTTCCCATAACGTTGCGAAAACGTTGTGTGTTAGCTGGATATCGTATGGGTATCCTGAGCGGCTAAAACATTAGGACATACCGTGTTTAAAGGGATTCCAATGTATGTGAATATGTCTGATAGTTCGTACATGGTGTTTAAATAAAGGTAACAGCAAACCCTGAAAATGGTTTCAAAGTGACCAAAACCGAGTTGTTTGATATCACATATGGTTGATAGGCGGCTCTTCAGAACCGAGTTGTTTGTATAATTAAGAAGAATACTTATATGCGACCATTCCAGTAATTGTATCTAAACACAGACGGTTTTCAGTTGTCACTGTGGATCGCACATGGTAAACAGTGGCATGGCGGAACGACTAAATAGCCATGGACTTGGCAATTTCAGTTAGAAGTTATCTCCAAACTGACTGTTCCTTAACTTCACGTTGGGCAATATTCCAGTTATAAACGAGAGTGACAGCTTGATGCTGGAGGTAAGACGGAGATGATGCAGAGGTGAGATATTTACCACATTGGTGAAATCCGGGAACAGGGGTGATGTGCTGGTAAATCTAGAAACATAACTGGGACGAACCGGGATTCGAACCACAGTAACGGATCTAAAGGGAGGCAACTCTGCACCACGAGTCGCCGTGGATTATAGACTGGGCCGACGTTCCACTGGGTAGCAGCTAGACGACGTGGGAAGGTTTGTTTAATCAACGACTACAAATATATCCGAAATGAATTTTAGACAAGAACGTGCCCCGTGATCTACTCATACAGCAACAGACCCACAAACCATTAGTGTGCTTGAGTGAGTCAGTCAGTTTAGTTTTATGCCACTCTTAGCAATACACGGACCAATCCATTATTTCATTGAAGACGGAGAAGGATTCGGCGCAAAACCAAACTCTACGTCAACGTCAGAGACGCCATTGATGACGTAATCAACACCAATACATCTACGTAGATTGATTTCGTGGAGGACAATCACATTATTAGGACACCTCTTAATCGGATACCGACATCTTCGTTTCAGAAATTCGTTTCAGACAGTGTTCAGATATCGGACATACACCGCCAATTTTAGTTGTAGTGTACGTTCAAGTCAGTGTTCTTGATATAAGCATTGTGACGCTGGTAGTAGTGAGTGAGTATGATTTTACGCCGCTTTTGCAATATTCCAGCAATATCACATCGGGGTACACCAGAAATGGGTTTCACACATTGTACCCAAGTGGGGATTCGAACCCGGGTCTTCGGCGTGACGAACTAACGCTTAAACCACTAGGCTACCCCACCGGCCCACAATACATGAAGAAGACGTATATGAACAGTACAGGCATTGCATGTGAAGGCAACGTACCATTGTATCTAGTATACGGAAGACTATGGTGGCTGTTGCTGGGTGTTGTCTGTGCTATAATTACCTTCACTTTATCAGTCCTCATGAATCTGCTCTCAGAGCAATGCATATCAAACAATTTGCTTTATCGATTTTCTTTTTTAACATTTATGTTTACCTGAACTATTTTTCCTGGTAACTTGGGTGTTGTCCGAATTGGGGACAGATAACCATAGGTGGCGGTGGGGGTAGTCTAGTAGTTAAAGCGTACTCTCGTCACGCTGAAGACCCGGGGTACCATGTATGAAAATCGTTTCTGATGTCAGTTGCTGGAATATTGCTGAATTCGGTGTGAAACTCAGTCACACACTCACTCACTTACCCACTCACTCACCCAGCCATTAAGAAAGACATTTTATATGCATTGTTGGGTTTGGTTTTAGCCTGTTGATCCAGATAATGAATAGAAATATTATATGCTGACTGAGTAAAGTCCGTTTCTGGTCTCCGTTGCCGTAATATTGCCGAGATAATGCTGAAAGCGACGTAAAACCATACTCACTCATACTTTTTATTATGGCGTAACAGTGGCATTACTAACAAATGTGTTTCGATCCCAACACAAGACTGGGGGCATTCTTTGCCCCATAATTGTGATGTATTTAGGTCTGAACATGTTTGGGATGCGATTAGGTTTGAAATACTGTAAGGGACATTCTCGCGATCTCGTCCTTTGGAAACAAGCTAAAAATGCCAAAAGTGCGAGAATGCGAGATCGCGAGAACGCGAGATTTGGCCAACGATCTCGCATTCTCGTTTTTTTGGTGCAAAGCACTTTTTGTCAAAAAGTCGACATCGCGAGAATGCGACATTTGTACATGCTGTCAAATCTCGCATTCTCGCTATCTCGACTTGTCAAATATGGCCACAAAAACACGAAATCGCGAGAATGCGACATTTCATTTTCTCGCGTTCTCGCGATCTTGCGTTTTAGACGCTATCGTTGCGCATTCGTAATATCATAAGGTCAAGGCGCATGCGCATCTTAGTAGTGCTGTGGTCATGCTTCTTTCATGCTTTTCACTTCCCAAGTAGCATTTAGCAAAATTATCACATAGCTTGAAAATGATATGTAATTTACATACACGATGTGTAGGGTAGTGTATATAAGTCCGTTGCCGTTGTTACAATTTCCTATGTACTTAAAAATCCTCAACGTGTTAAATATAATTTAGCAAACGAAATTGTGAATATGAATGTCCAATAAAAGTCAAAACATGAAAGTGTCCGGAAGCTGGAAATATATTAACGTCAGTGAGTGATAAAATAGTCCTTAAAGCCGCATCAATTCGCAGCTACACCGTCAGTTATACCAACAATCACAGACCAGTGAGTTTCTCCATGATGCAATATCATATACGGCTAGCATATTCATTCAAACAAAATTCAAACAGGCCAATTTGTAGCAGTCAGCTAAAATGAGCATGTCTGATGTTTTACTCGACACCATATTCGCTACTTTAATAGATTTTTTCTTCCGCTCCCGCCTGACTACAAAACATCCTGCTATATACTATCGTTTGTCTTCAAGTTCCAAGAAATAGAAATACATTTGTATCGCTAATAGTTGTGTTCCTGTGGCAGCCATGATATGTCGGAGTTCCAATTTGTTATTAACCACAGACTACGGGTTATGAGTGAGATATCTGTTTAGTTCCATATCGTGGTGGAAGAAGACACCCTGTAATAACAATAATATTTTTTATACACGACAAACATAACATAAAATCACATCTGATGAACATGTCTTCATAATAAATATAGTGCATAAATGTGCATATCAACAATTATATACAGGTATTACCCGATGCAATATAACACTGGTGACTTACGTGATCGTTTACAGTGATATATAAAATAAGTGTTGACATATAGACTAATAATACATAGTATAATGATTAAATATATACTGTAGATACTGTACAAAGAAACCTATCCTGTGGGTTACACGAGAATGGGTCTGCACATCCAGCAGGCGCACAGTCAACGCATGCACTATTCCCATATAAGAACTACACACTGATCAAATGTAATCTTTGTCAAGTACATACAATATACATGGTAGATGAGATATATCAATCTTACATGATACAGAAAATAGTTACCAAACAGGAACTACTAGCCAACATATTGACTGGACATATAGAAAACTACCATAAGCACATTCATACAAGTTAAATGGTATATTGTGCATTGACTTTTATTTTGTTATCATGGGCATATTTATACCTATTTTGTGTAATGATTAATATTAGGGTTTAATTTACTATATGTATGTAAAATTATAATGTATAATAACTAACCTTTTATTCTGACCAAACTGTCACACAGAACTGTACATGAAACAAAAAGACACCCGTGTGAAGGTCCGGGTTAGATTGTATCTTCAGGAACTCATGTTTGTCGTAAGAGGCGACTAACGGGATTGGGTGGTCAGGCTCGCTGACTTGGTTTACACATATCATCGGTTCCCAATCGCGCAGATCGGTGCTCATGATATTGTTCACTGGATTGCCTGGTCCACACTCGATTATTTACATACCGCCGCCATATAAACTAAACTTAATCACTCACTCACTGAAACACAAGGACATGAGGCAGCTGAACTGACAACTAATTGCAACTTAAATGCATAAACAAGTCGTCGTCTGCGAGACCACTATATCCTGATATAAGATAATGATGATTAGTTATTCATTTACGTACACAATATACAACCACTTAATTCACCCCTGTAACAGTCCTACTTTCGTTACTTGATGAAATATTCCACAAGCGTAGCCCTACTGAAGGTTCATGATACATGTGAATTAGAAGTTTACAGTAAATGACAAAATTAAATGTAAATCAAATTCTTCCCGCCTCCCATGTTTTTTTTTAGAAATTAATCAAACTTGTCTATTAATTTATTGCGGCCTTACCTTCACCAGCTCGGCATGCTAATATTGGAAATTAACCCCCATTCACAGCCCGGGGCGCGTGCATTGCTCTAAAGAAGCGAGTGAGTTTGGCTTAACACGACTTTCAACAGTATTTATCTTTCAGTTATGTCACGGATTATCAGTTCGATGTAGGATGAAACCCACCAGCATAAGTTTCTGGCACGCTCAACGGACGCAAGTCCACTGCCACGACTGAACTACCCGTGATCACAGTTCAAGATGACTGTATAGGTAATTGGTAGAAAAACGCGAGGGCAAGATTTCTAACGGACGGTCTAGATTTACAGCTAGCCATCCCGATGATCTGGTAAAACCTTTACATACTCCATACATATTTTGGTGTCTGGTCTGGTTAAATCCATTTTGGGATGGTAACATTTTGAAGTTACCAGCCCTGATGTCTGGCTGGGTTTTGGGCTTATTTCATACACTGTCAGTATCACCTATGATATTAAAAACACACTATTTTGTATTTGGGTATACTAAGCTCGAAACGAAGCACCCGGAAGGGGTGGGTGTGCACTCAAGTATAGTGAGTGAGAGAGTTAAAATGTAAAGTCACTTTGGCAATATTTCAGCCCTATCGTGACTAAATCAAGTTATACATTGATATAAAAGAAAGGTAAATTATAAAACCCTGTCTACGAAGGACAGTAAAACAACTAGATTATCACAGTTAGAAATTTGAAACTAGTAACTAAATATAAAACATTTTAACTATACATGACAATACAATATAAAACAGGCTATAGATTGCCAACAACTGAAGGTAGATCACCATATTGGGGACCATTGGCAAGTAAATTTAAACTCTCCATTTTGTAATCGTAGAATATGTGTATTTTTAATGTATGGCTAGATGTGTGTAAATTGCTAACAACTGAAGGGATGATGTACATCCAGCTATAGGGTCCATGCAGGAAGCAAATGTATTGTAACTCCCAATGACATTTCCAACCGTTTAAAGTCTCCCGGCATCTGTTTCTAATCCTTACCCTGTCCCCAATCAGGTTGACACCTAGAAGACGAAACCATTCTTCTGTAAGGGGAAGAGATTCTTCTAACCCAATCTGCAGAAAGATAGACACTACATGACTGCCAAATTAGTGCAAACAGGAATTATCAGGATTGTATAGAGTTTTAGTTCTATAAAGTGTACATTATTTTATGTCTGTATGTATGCCACCGGAACACCATTTCTGCACTGATGAGACGCTACCAGAACACACATGCTGTAGTACACAATTTATAGTCATATAATGATACATTAAAAACAACACTCGACCAATTGGCCTACGAGACACAAGATTACTAGAAGGGACATATACACAAACACATACTAATATACTCCAGAATCATACTCAAAGAATACGAAGAGGCAAACACATCGAGCTCTCATAACAGTCTCATGCATGTGCCATACTCCTATACATCTATGTAGGCACATATCAATGCACGCAAAAGCATCCACATGAACACAGAATATAGTTCATCAATCACGTAAACATGAATACATACCTGCATGAATACCTATATCATACATACATACATACATACATACATACATACATACATACATACATACATACATACATACATACATACATACATACATACATATACATACATACATACATACATACATACATACATACATACATACATACATACATACATACATACATACATACATACATACATACATACATACATACGTACGTACGTACAGACATAAATAACATTACATGTACATGAGTACACAACCCTACACACCCAACACACCTACACACATACTTACACACCTACACAGATACTTACACACCTACACAGATACTTACACACTGCAGTCATATTGGATACAATATATACATTTATAGCTAAAATACATGGAATTATCATGAAACGTCCATCCCATTATCAGAAATTTGCGGGCGCTGCAAATGATATTGGACCGCTCAACCTTAACCACGGGCCACTATCACTTTTGTTGTCAAGTGACGTCATATAGTCCAGGAGGAGAATCCCAAAAGGGGCCTAGAAATAGGATTTCGTAGCCTCCCCAGTACTGATTTTGTTTGACACTATTTTCAGTTAGTATGATGTCTTGGGCTCATGAAAAGGCCTGTAATACTCTCAGATTGTGGTATCAGGTTGTTTTTACAGGCCATTATATGTGGTGGGGGTCTGCGAGCATTTTCGTCACATTTGGTTTGGTGCCCGACAACATCTCAAAGTTTATCATTAATAGTTTTACTACTGTCAATCTGACCACTTTCATTGTGATTTCTGTGTACTGCTAAAGGATGTAGAAATTATTTGACATAATTTTGTTTTGAAAAACAAATCAAAATGGCCGCCATTTTTGTTTGTCATGTTTTGGCTTCTCAGCACTTAAATTTACATATAAATGAACACCGAATGTTTCTATTTACATCCTAAGTTGATATATTTGATGTTTTTTGACACTTGTTTCTCCTAGAGTGATTGCTTGGGCACAAAACAAGTCATTTTGTATGGTCATATCGTGGTAATTTAATGTTTTACAGCTTATTCTTTGAGACAGGGATATTTTAGCGATTCTCCGACTTTTCATGGAAATGTGTGAGGGTGATTTATTTAATGGCAGTTAACATATTTTTCTTTCTAAAACAAGTTGTTTTTGTTTTCCCTTTTTATTTCTAGAGTGACGGCATATTATTAGGAATTTTTATATATTACCCAGAATTCAAAATGGCCGCCATTGTAGTTTAACTTCATATACTTAGCGGAGGACTAAATTTGTACTGATATGAAATCCAAACAACTCATTTGGTGTCTAATGTTTAATACAGTATAGGAATAGAGCTACATTTCAATGATATGGTAAATCAAAGCTTCACACTCCTAAAATATTTGATGAAATAACATTATCTAAAAGTGTTTTAAATTTATGCTTCATGGCCGATAACTACGTCTAAAGCTTTGGTTGTAGCTATTCAAATTGTTCTATCAGATAACTCTTAATTACATTTGATACATCCATAAGCTTGCAATTAACCCTCCTTTTCACTTTCTTTCATTTCATATGTTACTTCATGTCAGAATCGGACCTGTGAAGATCCGGGTTGGAATTGATCTTCAATAACCCATGCTTGTCACAAGAGGCGACTAACGAGATCTGGTTGTCAGGCTCGCTGACTGGGTTGACACATGTCATCGTATCCCAATCGCGCAGATTGATGTTCATGCTGTTGATCCTGGATTGTCTGGTTCAGACTCGATTATTTACAGACTGCCGCCATATAGCTGGAATATTACCGAGTGCGTAAAACTAAACTCACTCACTCACTCATGTCAGAATCGGAGTCATCTACTAGCAACAAGTCAAAGGTGTTCGGGCAACAATCATCTGCCATACAAATAGACATTAAAAAATTTTCAGCTGCGTGCGCTTACGGTTCATTCGACATTAATGGGCTTTCGACTGGCAGATATTCTGGCTCAAACATGTCAAAGCAACCTGAATTCCCGCTTTCAATAGCGGTAATATTGGCTTTCTTGTCGGTGCTAACCTAAACAAATGCACTATTAAGACTGTTGATGGACCAAAACCGAACACGGACATAGTTTGACATGTTGCAGGCTATGGTCTTGTCAAAGGCCAAGGTCGAATATCGTCACTTTCTGTTGTGACGTCACTTGAGTTGTTCGATGACGTAATTGCATTCGGGCAGTCACCCCGTCAGAAGTTGATCTGGGTAAACTTACATTCAAATTCCTTCATTGTTTCCTTTTTCTTTTCAACACAAATTCAATGTATTTTAGCAATAATAACAGTACTGCTATTTTGGAGGGCATTATCATTTGCAGAAGCCCTCGGGCTTTTTCAACTGCCCTTCTTCGTCGGGCTGTTAATGGAAGACCTCGGGCTTCTGCAAATGATAATGCCCTCAAAAATAGCATTACCCTTATCACATTGAATAGTATATAACAAAAGTGTCCGGCCCCGAAGCCCAGGAAGGACAAACATGCTTGTCATATTCAGCCCCTTTTGAAAAGCGAGTCATACCCAAAAACACCCATTAAAAAACCTCTATGAAATAATTCCAATTTCATCACATAAAGGTACTTAATTGTTTTAAGTCATGAATAAAAAGTAATAATAACTATCCCAATACAATTAGTTTTTGAAATAAAAAAACATAAACCATACAGAACAATACATTGATAAAAAAATATATATAAATATTTTTTTTATATATGTTTTTAATTAAAAACACCGAATATATGAACAAGTATATATATTTATATGTATGTATACCTTGTTTTCTAAGAATACTGCTATGTGTTGTGACAGTCCAAGCGATTGAAGGATTTCTTCCATCTGAAAAGGAAGAACAAGATACACATCCTAATATCATCTACATGAAATAATGGTTTTGTCAATAAAAAGATCTTGATTATGGATTAGGTATGAAATTTCATTATGTACGGCAGGTTTGGCATTATGTTTCAAGGCATAACAAGTGCCTACAGAGTAAACAAGAAAAAAGTCTATATATTTACACGTAGGATAAACTTTTAATTGTACATTACTATAATAATTGTGAATTTGACTTTTACAAACCATCGCCACAAAATTGATTGATGTGACCGTGTGCATTACGTATGAAGTATGAATCTATGATTCAAAGTTAAGGAATATGTAACATTGAGTGACAGTGAGTAAGCAAAGTTTATAAGGCAGCGAGACGATTTTGGGGGGTTGCGCAGTTCAGAAAGGGGGTGGGGGTGTGGGATGTGGATTTTCACCATTTACTCAAGAGGAAAGGGGAAGTGCGCACCCCTGCAACCCAACCACCACCACCACCAACAACAACAACCCCTTTCTGGGTCCGCCTATGATGCTACCAGTTATAGCAGGCCTGATCCATGCGTCTGTGTCAAATAGTTGTCTCACCTGTTTGAACATTGAGTGAATGATGTCTAAATGAAACAGACACACAGTGACGGTAGATAGGTATCGCAGCATTCATTAGCAAAGAACAATGGGGGTTAACAACTTGGTACGAGGTTGCTGATAAATAATCCTTTCCTGATATTTTTCTCTTACACTGAACACATGTAGTAGCTACTTCCTGCCTTTCTCATAACATGAGTTATCTCCCTTCCGGCGCGAAAAACTGCAACTTCCGTAACGTACTTGGCAACAATGTCATGTTACTTTCAGAACAAAGTGTACATGAATGAGAAACAGTGATAGAAAATTGTTCAAATTCAGTTATAAAATTGTTCGTTATAAGATTGGTTATGTGAAAGCATCTGACAGTAAACCCATTACTAATTGTGAGAGAGATATACACAGAAACTTGAAAGTAACTCCACTGCTGACTGGTTCAAGCTTTTGTTCAGACACTACTACAAGACCAAATATGAAACCCTCTCTGCCTCCCCTTCATTACCTTTCCATTTCATATTGTGGTGATGTGGATCTTTATTCCACTGATTGTCAGGTTGAAATGAAGGCATCATGTGATTTTGTGGATGTGTCAGAGGAAGATGCTCACCGTATTGATACTTTAAAGGGCAACTTTACACGAATACTAACCTTTTTATGTTGCACTTTATCATCATTAAAAGTGTTTGTCAAGAATTTTTAAAGCAAAAACAGTACAGATATCAGAAGTAACTAAATCATTGTTTACATTATATCGATTCAGATTTTGCACATTAACAGAGATTTCTATGTCCACAATAAACACACCATGGCTTATGTCCCTTGGAAATGACGTCATTGGTGCCAAACCGACAAACGAATGACGTTGTTAGACCCATTTCATGTGGTGCAGGTATAGGTGTGGTTCTTGTGCCTCGATGCGCAGGCTACTGTTTTAATCCAGCTGTTGCCTGGCCGTTAGCTGGCTATATATTGTCAGTTCCCTGTGCAAATTCTCCTGTTACTCAACGGATGCAAACTCTCTCTCTCACAACGTCAGTTATCTGTCCTTGGCCACCACTATAACAAACATGACGCGCATAAAGTATTTAACATCTGGCATGTAATCACATGGCATGTAATCACATGTGTGTATTTTCATTCATAACATCAATGAAAATACCAAATATCTGTAACAATGTTGACGTACGTATGACATCACTATCGGGAAGCAACACTCTCAAAATGGCGTGTTCACTGTCACGAGTGCGCCGGAATTTTGTACGCACAATTTCGTTGTTTCAAGCAAAGTATATACATAAATGTGACAATATAAGTAGTCGGGAACATTCTGACAATCTGCTGGTTGTTATTTTCTGTTTGTTTTCATTGTCACCAAGGAAAGTAGTCAGAAATAAGGAGAACATCCACGGTCGGTGTGCGTGAATTTGCGTCAGTCATGGCGTCACGCTTTCAGTAACTTTAATTATGTTGTGACGAATCTCGGAAATCATTGCAATACACCTATTTTATTTAACTATCGCTTGCTACGATACCTTTCCCATGCATGGTCTAAAACTAATGTGCAAGTGTTTGCAACAAGAGTAGGCGAACAGATACACAGAGTGAAATCAGTTGAGATTGACTTTGTTTACATTTCAAACAAGTGTTCCTTTCCCAGTGCGGCATCTGATATAAACTCTGTCAAAAAAGAAATGCAACCCCTGTATTTTAGAGATTTTGATCTGAAGTTTTAGGACGACACGGCATTTTTATTATTTAAGACAGAAGTCTGAAATTTGGCAGAATAATAACCCAGATGGGCATGTTTAAAATTGTCATTTCAAAAGTCATCTCACAGACACCAGTTTGTCACCAGGGGGGCGTCTTTCTCAGTATCTCGTATGAGCACCACGCGCTGCAATCACTGCACGGCATCTCCTTGGACAAGAACGGATAAGACGCCGGATTCTTTCCTGGGGAATGGCTCTCCACTCCTCCTGCAGTGCAACGGCGAGCTGTTGCAGCGTCTGTGGCGGCGGCTGACGTTGGCGACGTACGCGTCGATCAGAGTATCCACAGGTGTTCAATAGGGTTGAGGTCTGGTGATTTAGAGGTCATGGCAGACATTGACGTTGGAATTCTGCAGAAAGTTCATTGTTGCACGTGCAGTATGAGGCCGGGCGTTGTCCGTTGAAAAATCTGTGTCTGTTGGTCAATAATAATCGGGAGAAGGTGAAGCTCTAACACGTGGTTGATGTAACGTTGGGCTGTCAGGTTCCTGGAACGATCACCAAGTCTGATTTCTGGTTGTATGAGATGGTTCCCCAAACCATGACGCTTTCTCCGCCAAATCTGTCCACCTGTCGGACGCAGATGGGCGCAAAACGTTATGACGTCTCCTATACAGACGCTGTCTTCCGTCGTGACGTTGCAAAGAAAACGTGATTCATCAGAAAACCAGATTCGCCTCCAGTTTTGTAAAGTCCGTATCCTTACGTTGTTGCACCACCTGAGTCGTCGGCGTCGATGTAGGGGGCGTAGTACAGGTCCAACAACTGGTCTACAGGCACGTAAACCCGCTTCTTTCAGACGGTTCCTAATCGTTTGAGCTGACCTCTCCTCAAACCTGGTATTTGTGTGGCAGTCACGGTTGGTAGGGCATGCCGATTACGCGGGTGATGGACCGGATGTACCGATCTTGAAGGGGTCGTGATTCTTGGCCTTCCACTTCTCGGGCGATCGTTGGTCAAATTGAAGTTGTTGTAGCGGCTCCAAAGTCGGGATATCGTTGTTTTGTGAACATTTAGGTGCCGTGCAACAGTTCCAAAACTTTCTCCGGCTTGAACACGACCAATGGCGATATTTCGGTCGGCAGCACTCAATCGTGGCATTTTTAACACAGCTTTTCGGCGACAAATGAATGAATATAATACGGAAGCACATGGGCTTTTATACACCCCTACATTAACTGCCATTTTCATGATTTGCATGTGTTTTTTTTGTGCGAAGTCACCATGAGGGTCATTTCATGCGTTGTGACGGAATAAGCAATAAAATACACTTATGCGTACAAATGCAGTTGTTTGGATGGTAATCTTCATTAATTACGTGTATCATTTCAATACATTCGAATAAAATTTAGTTTGGAAGCAATAACTTCATTCAAACGAATTTTTCATATCTGAGGACAGGGGTTGCGTTTCTTTTTTGACAGAGTTTATTTCGTTAACATTTCACTGAAACAATTGGTATTGGTGCCAAAGACCATTTTTCATTTTATTTTAAACTGTATTAGGAATTCAGGGATTCGTGTAAGTGTGTACGTTTGATGTGATATTATAAATAAAACACTCTGAAAATTGACGTTAACTGTGCGTAATTTCCTAAATATTCTCAACCATTCTCGATTCATCGACAATATTTCAGAACGAGCATTGGTGATTCGATCAAACAACAACAACAGAAATACCGCTGATCACAATGACATGGTTTTCTTTGGGTTTTTTTGTCTTCTAAATTAAATTCTCCCAGCCAAATTTGACATTTCAATTAAGACATACTATAAAAAAACACAGTGAATGGGGATTTTGTAATGTGTCAAAACTGGCGAGATTTACGATGCATGTAATTTTCAGTATATTTGTCTTACAATGAACGGATGGTGGTGTCATAGAATAAACGAATTTCAAACAGAATTAAAAACTGCCAATTGCATTTATCTTCGTGATGTATCTGAATATGGTATCGATAGGTAGGAAGAGTGGAAGAGGTTGGATATATATTGTACGATTTACGTAGGAATTAAGTAACAAACGTAGAATGCCGACACATTCACCGATGGCAAGCCAGATGTAGTGCATAAACGTTTTATTTTTTGTGAAAAACGATACGGTTGAAAGACTACCGACTCAGGTTGAATGTTGTACAATTTGGTATACGTGGTAAGACTGTTTGTACAATGTATACCATAGGCGGATCTAGGGGGGGGGAAGGGGCTACAGGGGAAATGAAATTGAAGTGCACCCCTCTTTTCCTCAATAGTGTGCAATACTCTGACACACACACACACACACACACACACACACCTTCTCCAAAAGCTCTGTCCGCCCCTGCAGACACACACATACACAAACGCTTTTCATAACATGTTGTCAAATAACATATCACAGTTCTCAAGTCCTCGTAACTGTTATTCATCGCTCCACACCCTTAATTTTATGAAACATATTCCTGGGAATCTTGTCAAAAAGGAGAAAGACCAGAAGAATTTCTTGAGGGGCGTGTACGCTGGAAGCATCTGATTGGGCATGACGTAAGACTGGAGTTCAAACTGACCAATCATATATTCTTGATGACAATCGCTTTAAAGAAGTGAGTGGGAACTGCCACGTGATTTTGTCCTTTAACTTCGTACTTGACGTACACTTTCCCGTCAGCTTCCAGACTGAAACATAAGACACCTTCTTGACTATTACTGATTACGGGGCACCACTGCATCAACATTAATGAACAGAAACATCTATAAATGGTCACTTAACAGAGCTAAACGTATTGCAAGAGTGCAGCAGCTCATCATAGATATGTTCTGGCATAGGCGTGTTTACTTAGCAAATGAGTGTGTGGGCTCAACGTATTGTACTCAAGAGCACAGGTGATTAAAATGATTAATGATTAAAAAAAAATTGTTATTGAGATGACCCCCGACTCGAAAGGCTCCACAGTACAATACAATACGTCATAACGTATTATACTGTGAAGCATTTCGAGTCGGAGGTCATCTCAAATTTTTGTATATATGTTATATAATCTTTAATCCTCGCAAAGACACGAGGGCCTGTGCTCAAGGGGGGAATCAAACCGTTCTTCGCCGTGACGGGCGAACGCTTTAAACTCGTGCAGGGGTCCGCCCGCCCCCCTTTGTTTGTCCTTAAAGGATATTAAATGACCATTGAAACTTGGGTGAAAATGAAGTGTGCACCCCTCCTTATAGTGTGCACCCCCCCGCCCCCAATTTTTCTCAAAAAGCTGTATCCGCCCCTGTATACGTTTTTTCAAACTGCAACGTCACTATAGTGTGGAACTGACAATATATAGCCAGCTAACGGCCAGGCAACAGCTGGATTAAAACAGTAGCCTGCGCATCGAGGCACAAGAACCACACTTATACCTGCACCACATGAAATGGGTCTAACAACGTCATTCGTTTGTCGGTTTGTCACCAATGACGTCATTTCCAAGGGACATAAGCCAAGGTGTGTTTATTGTGGACATAGAAATCTCTGTTAATGTGCAAAATCTGAATCGATATAATGTAAACAATGATTTAGTTACTTCTGATATCTGTACTGTTTTTGCTTTAAAAATTCTTGACAAACACTTTTAATGATGATACAGTGCAACATAAAAAGGTTAGTATTCGTGTAAAGTTGCCCTTTAAAGTATCAATACGGTGAGCATCTTCCTCTGACACATCCACAAAATCACATGATGCCTTCATTTCAACCTGACAATCAGTGGAATAAAGATCCACATCACCACAATATGAAATGGAAAGGTAATGAAGGGGAGGCAGAGAGGGTTTCATATTTGGTCTTGTAGTAGTGTCTGAACAAAAGCTTGAACCAGTCAGCAGTGGAGTTACTTTCAAGTTTCTGTGTATATCTCTCACAATTAGTAATGGGTTTACTGTCAGATGCTTTCACATAACCAATCTTATAACGAACAATTTTATAACTGAATTTGAACAATTTTCTATCACTGTTTCTCATTCATGTACACTTTGTTCTGAAAGTTACATGACATTGTTGCCAAGTACGTTACGGAAGTTGCAGTTTTTCGCGCCGGAAGGGAGATAACTCATGTTATGAGAAAAGCAGGAAGTAGCTACTACATGTGTTCAATGTAAGAGAACAATATCAGGAAAGGATTATTTATCAGCAACCTCGTACCAAGGTATTAACCCCCATTGTTCTTTGCTAATGAATGCTGCGATACCTATCTACCGTCACTGTGTGTCTGTTTCATTTAGACATCATTCACTCAATGTTTAAGCAGGTGAGACAAATATTTGACACAGACGCATGGATCAGGCCTGCTATAACTGATAGCATAATAGGCGGACCCAGAAAGGGGTTGTTGTTGTTGCTGGTGGTGGTGGTTGGGTTGCAGGGGTGCGCACTTCCCCTTTCCTCGTGAGAAAATGGTGAAAATAAATTGTGCACGACCTACACCCCCAACCCCTTTCTGAACTACGCAACCCCCCAAAATCGTCTCGCTGCCTTTTAAACTTTGCTTACTCACTGTCACTCAATGTTACATATTCCTTAACTTTGAATCATAGATTCATACTTCATACGTAATGCACACAGTCACATGAATCAATTTTGTGGCCATGGTTTGTAAAAGTCAAATTCACAATTATTATAGTAATGTACAATTAAAAGTTTATCCTACGTGTAAATATATAGACTTTTTTTCTTGTTTACTCTGTAGGCACTTGTTATGCCTTGAAACATAATGCCAAACCTGCCGTACATAATGAACTTTCATACTTAATCCATAATCAAGATCTTTTTATTGACAAAACCATTATTTCATGTAGATGATATTAGGATGTGTATCTTGTTCTTCCTTTTCAGATGGAAGAAATCCTTCAATCACTTGGACTGTCACAACACATAGCAGTATTCTTAGAAAACAAGGTATACATACATATAATTATTTATATACTTGTTCATATATTCGGTGTTTTTACTAAAAAAATATACAAAAATAATATTTTTATATATTTTTTTATCAATGTATTGCTCTGTATGGTTTATGTTTTTTTATTTCAAAAACTAATTGTATTGGGATATTTATTATTACTTTTTATTCATGACTTAAAAACAGTTAAGTACCTTTATGTGATGAAATTGGAATTATTTCATAGAGATTTTTTAATGGGTGTGTTTGGGTATGACTCGCTTTTCAAAAGGGGCTGAATATGACAAGCATGTTTGTCCTTCCTGGGCTTCGGGTCCGGACACTCTTGTTATATACTATTCAATGTGATAAGGGTAATGCTATTTTTGAAGGCATTTGCAGAAGCCCGAGGTCTTCCATTAACTGCCCGACGAAGGAGGGCAGTTGAAAAAGCCCGAGGGCTTCTGCAAATGATAATGCCCTCAAAAATAGCAGTACTGTTATTATTGCTGGAATTTGTGTTGAAAAGAAAAAGGAAACAATGAAGGAATTTGAATGTAAGTTTAAGATCAACTTCTGACGGGGTGACTGCCCGAATGCAATTACGTCATCGAACAATTCAAGTGACGTCACAACAAAAAGTGACGATACTCGACCTTGGCCTTTGACAAGACCATAGCCTGTAACATGTAACTATGTCAGTGTTCCAATTCTAACCCGGATCTTTACAGGTCCGATTCTGACATGAAGTAACATATGAAATGAAAGAAAGTGAAAAGGAGGGTTAATTGCAAGCTTATGGATGTATCAAATGTGATTAAGAGTTATCTGATAGAACAATTTGAATACCTACAACCAAAGCTTAGACGTAGTTATCGGCCATGAAGCATAGTTTTCAAACACTTCTGGATAATGTTATTTCATCAAATATTTTAGGAGTGTGAAGCTTTGATTGACCATATCATTGAAATTTAGCTCTATTCCTATACTGTATTAAACATTAGACACCAAATGAGTTGTTTGGATTTCATATCAGTACAAATTTAGTCCTCCACTAAGTATATGAAGTTAAACTACAATGGCGGCCATTTTGGCGGCCATTTTGAATTCTGGGTAATATATAAAAATTCCTAATAATATGCCGTCACTCTAGAAGTAAAGAGAAAACAAAAACAACTTGTTTTAGTAACAAAAATAATGTTAACTGCCATTAAATAAATCACCCTCACACATTTCCATGAAAAGTCGGAGAATCGCTAAAATACCCCTGTCTCAAAGAATAAGCTGTAAAACATTAAATTACCACGATATGACCATACAAAATGACTTGTTTTGTGCCCAAGCCATCACTCTAGGAGAAACAAGTGTCAAAAAACATCAAAAGTATCAACTTTGGATGTAAATGGAAACATTCGGTGTTCATTTTTATGTAAATTTAAGTGCTGAGAAGGAAAAACACGACAAAACAAAATGGCGGCCATTTTGATTTTTTTTCAAAACAAAATTATGTCAAATAATTTCTACATCCTTTAGCAGTACACAGAAGTCAAAATGAAAGTGATCAGATTGATAGTAGTAAAACTATTAATGATTAACTTTGAGGTGTTGTCGGGCAGCAAACCAAATGTGACGAAAATGCTCGCAGACCCCCACCACATATAATGGCCTGTAAAAAACCTGATACCACAATCTGAGAGTATTACAGGCCTTTTCATGAGCCCAAGACATCATACTAACTGAAAATAGTGTCAAACAAAATCAGTACTGGGGAGGCTACGAAATCCTATTTCTAGGCCCCTTTTGAGATTCTCCTCCTGGACTATTTGCCTCTTCGTATTCTTCGAGTATGATTCTGGAGTATGTAAGTATGTGTTTGTGTATATGTCCCTTCTGGTAATCTTGTTCCCGTAGGCCAATTGGTCGAGTGTTGTTTTTAATGTATCATTATATGACTATAAATTGTGTACTACAGCATGTGACACTATATATAATAAAATAATGTACACTTTATAGAACTAAAACTCTATACAATCCTGATAAATCCTTTTTGCACTAATTTGGCAGTCATGTAGTGTCTATCTTTCTGCAGATTGGGTTAGAAGAATCTCGTCTTCTAGGTGTCAACCTGATTGGGGACAGGGTCAGGATTAGAAACAGATGCCGGGAGACTTTAAACGGTTGGAAATGTCATAAAGTCATTTTTTCCATGATACATCGCTTGTAAATAGCATTGTGTACGTGTACATATTGTCCGACGCCGTGTAATCTTGAGGGTGATTTTGCCCTTCATTGAAAATACAAGCGACAAACACCATTCCATCATCGTAGAGAGTGAGCGAGTGAGTGAGTTGAGTTAAACGCCCCATAAATGTACAATTTTGTTACATCCAGTCACCTGGAGGGCCATTGCAGCACCTTAATGTTGTGATTCCTCAAAACGGCTGTTGTCAGTCTTGCCGCATGAAGTCGGGCGTTGTGTTGTTGGAAAAATGACGGGGGTTGTCTGATGTGTTTTAAGTTTTTGTTTTGCAGTTCACTTGCTGTAAGATTGTAATGGCGTGCAAATGAAAACCCAACGTTTATATATCCAAACAAGTGGTGCTGCATGTACATTTCATGTTCTTTATTATGGAGACCAAAACGTTTCGGAGTATATACCTACTCCTTCAACAGGTGAATGATTATATATACTCCAAAACGTTGTGTTCCTCATAATAAAGGAGTTGGCATCCATACATACTCGTCCTTGTGTGTATCACTTCTAAATACATTCAAATACGTTTATATCAGAAGTTTCAGATCACAATAGTATATTTGGTTTAACGCTGCTTTCAGTAAAAATTACCCAATCGAACTTGAAATAACAGGAGACCAGTGAAACCGCTTCATCTGTTTCAGGTTTAGAGTGACAGAACCACATCCACAAGACTGTGACAAGATTAGTCAGTCGAGGGTAACAATAATGAACGTTCCCTTTAAGTCGAGCAATATTCCAGCAGCTCCAACCTTTCAGGTACAACTGGGTACTCTCTTTCAACGAACCTTTGAAATAACTCTATGCGAATCCTGCACATGGTTTGGTTGAAAAACCACCTAATTATCACCATGTAAGAGAGTGTGTGTGTGTGAGTGAGTGTGTGTGAGTGTGTACGTGTGTGTGAGTGTGTGACGTGTGTGAGTGAGTGAGTGTGTGTGTGAGGTGTAGGAGTGAGTGAGTGTGAGTGGGAGTGAGTGAGTGAGTGAGTGTGTGAGTGTGAGTGAGTGTGTGTGTGAGTGAGTGAGTGAGTGTGTGTGTGCGTGCGTGTTTCAGCTGAATACAATTGTCCATGTTTAGGTTTCATCACACCGCAAGGAAGTTACTATGAAAAAAATCTTTTAAAGCGAAATATTTATGTTATATTTTAATGGCAACATGCCGGAAACCAAGGGTGTAGGTTTTCATTAACCCAAAGATAAACCAGTAGGAAACTATACAATTACGTTTGCACAAAGCAGAAACAAAATAATTCTTCAACTTTCGTTAATACAGCTGCTCTAAAGCAGAGACCCACATTACATATTCAGAGGTAAATTGGTGGTTGGTCTGAAATAATATTTAACGACCTTACAATTTTACACTGTATTTGTCTGTATTTTAGTAATGGACATTAAGTAGGACAAACTAATCTTGGGTTTGATCTCATGACTTTAAAATAAGGTCATGTATGGGGCCTTACCCTTGCGTTCAATATTATCACATGTTAGTGTGTGTGCATGAGTGAGCGTGTGCGTGTGTGTGTGTCTACTAATCCTGAATAATGTAGCAAACTCAGATACGCCGTAATACTATGCAAAGTTTAACAGGAGTACCCTTTAGACACAGTATACTTGCTCAGAGCCGACCACCGGTCGATCATTTATCCCCTTAATGTCTAGCTTCAGGGAGGATAACAACAAATACCAACTTTGAAGTCTTTTGGTATGACGCTGACGGGGCCCGAACCTCCGATTTTCCGCTCTCCGGGCACACGTTCTGAAATGAGTGAGTTAGTGAGCAGTCTGAATATAATCGAGTGTGGACAAGACCTTTAAATGATCAACATCATGAACATCGATCTACACAATTGGAAACCAATGACATGTGTCGACCAAGTCAGTGAGCCTGACCACCCTAACTCGTTAGTCGCCTCTTACGACAAGCATGGGTTAGTGAAGATCAATTTTAACCCGGATCTTCACGGGTCTCTGTGATGAAGCTTTTCTCTGGGGCGCTAGTTTGAAATAGGAACTGAATGTGTAAATATCAAATAACATAGTTTACAAACACTTATTATATAAACCTTTAATCAATGCAATTCATTTTTTGTAATATTTTATTGAATCTATCAACATCAGTACTGACCACATTTATGGAGAGGCGCAAGAGGAGGAGAACCGGAAACGCCAAATGTTTTGCCACTAGGAAAGTGGAACTGGGCTGGAAACACCACACCAAAGGTCGTTTCCAGCTCATGTCTGAGCGGGGGGGGGGCGGAAAACACTACTACGATGCCCCAAAGGATATCACCCGTGAGGGGCTCCTTGATTATGCCAAAAAAATGTTTTTTCCGGGTGGGAAATCGTTTGAGGACATAAACATAGATGAGGTGCTGTGCACGCTGTGCTATTTTAATGCACAGCGTGTATCAGAGAAATGGCACAATGAAGAGGCCGTCAGCGAATACCTGCAAAGGGTAAACACAAACCCCATACGATTCTACCTGCACACAGAGACAATAGGTAGGTGATACACCAGATGGATGTGCAGTATATTACACAGTTTACTTACCACAAAGGCCATTAACAGTACTTGATATCACTAGTATTAGATCACTATTATGGTTGGTTCACCAACATAAACTGTGCCTTTCATGCTAAATTCTAATTATTCGTAATATGTTTTAAGTAGTGAACATTCTATTTATAGTGTCGAAATATAATGCATTTTAGTATTCTACATGTGCATCTAGGTTTTAACTATCTTGTTTTAACTGGCAATTATATAATAATTTATGTCATAGGAAGGTCAATTCTCATGTATAATTGGCACAATGATACTAGTTGGTTCATTTGTGAACAGCACACCTTAGTAAGAAGGGAGTTCAAACGTAAATCACTGTATGCTTTCTGTTCGTACACGAGCGTTATTTTTCCCTTTATTATAACTTTGCCTATAAGACTATATTTATAGTATATTATAATTTAAACATAATGAAATATTTATTTTATTACTTACTTAATTTTTAGCAATAGTGCATCAAAAATTCGTTTTAAAAGACTTAATTCTGACGATTTGGCCTCATCGTCATCTAAGGCGCCACAGTTCCATAAACAGAGTTGCTTCCCCCGAATATCCCATTCAGGCAACTCATATGAACCCGTTTAACCACAAAACATCTGTTTAGGTGATTTGTAAAAATGTATACTAGGCACATAAAGAAACTGTGCATACACAAATTTAACATCTTAATTTATCAAACCTGTGTAGACACAAAAGGATTTAAACTTAAAGAATAGTTTCATGTATCCAACATGCATGCACGTACCACGTTCCGTGACGTCAGTGAGTTCGTCCTTGAGACGTGCAATACGTTGGTGCACTTGCATTCCGGGAAAGAGGAACAGAGCAAATGCATGCTACACAATACTGTCACTTTGGAAATCTCAACCCCTGCCCGTGCGATCGTTCAAAAAATTAAATGGCTATTGAAACGCATAGCATGCAAGGCTCACGTCTGCACAACGTCATGAGGCCATTGGGATGGTCCGTGGGGGAATGTCTCAACGACAAGTGGCTGCACATTTCCACTGCCACCGGAACACCATTTCTGCACTGGTGAGACGCTACCAGAACACAAATGACGTCATCGATCGGCCACGTTCTGGACGTCCACGTGTAATAACGCCAAGACAGGACAGATGGATAAGGGTGACCCATCTTCGCCACAGGTTTCAGACTGCAGTGATGACTGCCCGAACCATCCCAGGACTTCGCCGTATCAACCCCAACACAGTTCGACAACGTTTACGTCATCACAGGATCAGACCACGACGTCCCGCCATACGGCCTATCCTGACACAACGTCATCGACAAGCTCGCCGAATGTGGTGCCGAAATCATGTCCGCAGACCCTTGTTTTGGTGGAGAAATGTTATTTTTACAGATGAGTGCAGGGTTAACATTTCCCATAGTGATGGACGTCAACGTGCCTATAGACGCGTGGGTGAACGTTATGCACAGGCCTGTGTATTGGGAGAGGAATCACTTTGGTGGTGGTTCCGTGATGATTTGGGGTGGAATAACATCACGCCAAAGAACTCCTTTGGTGATTGTTCAGGGCAACTTAACTGGTGTGGGCTACAGGGATAAGATTCATCGACCTGTGGCAATTCCTTTTCTGCAACGTCATGGCCCTGTGTTAACATTCCAACAGGACAATGCCCGCCTTCATACGGCAAGGGTTGCTATGGATTTCTTGCAACACCACAACGTTGACTTACTGCCTTGGCCTGCCAATTCACCGGATCTCTCTCCGATAGAGAATGTTTGGGACGAGATGGATGGACGTCTACGCCGTCTTCCTCATCCGCCAGATAACGTCCTTGACCTTGCAACAGAACTTGAGAGAATCTGGCGTGACATCCCACAAGCCTTCCTTGCACGTTTGATAGGCTCTATGCGTCGTCGATGCACTGCTGTTCTCAAAGCCGATGGTGGACATACCCGTAATTGAGCTTGTGACATTGTCGTTTGACCCCTGTCCCGCTTGTGTCCCGTCATTGTGATTGACTTTTCAATTGAAATTCTCCCGACTTGTTATGGTCTCATGATCCCTCCAAAAGTTTATATGTACCTTTGACATTGTTATCGTACTTATCAACTGGGATAATATTTTGACAATGCACAGTTTCCTTATGTGGCTAGTATAGTTATTAAGTTCATGTTACAATTCATTTCTGTTAGTGTTCAGATGCAGCCACAACAAGGAGGCCTAGGACCAGGTCCAGAACAGCGGTTAGCACACAATCCTCGTCAGAGTCAGGGGTATACTTGCTTTTATTAACTATTGACTTTTATTTTGTGTTCATTGTATACCGAACCTTCATACAGTGAGAGCCAAACTGTATGAAAGTTTGAGCTTGCCACGGCGTTTGTCCCCAGTTGTGTGAAAGTTTTAAAGCGAATAAATTCACACAAAGTGTCTGCTGTATCACTATTTGATATCTGGAAGTACGTATAGACAACAAATGTATACAAATGATATCATTAGACTATACAAGTGTCTCCAGAACTACCACGGTAAGTCAGCCACAGTGACAGCTGGTCGGTATGCATTGACGTTAAGTTCAGGACGTCAACAGAATTCCGAAGACATTTCCGAAGTTGCAAATAAACAACTGGCAAAAACAAGAGTTAGACAATGATGATCAGTTGGCCGATCGTTGAAAGATGATTGTAAAGTTGTGTAAAATATACTATCTCTAAAAAGAAACGCACAGGCGCTTTGTATTTTAACAAATCTAATAAGTACCAATTGTGTTCAAAACAATCGTCAAAATATGTACCGAAAGTGTTGATAACATGATTTTACACTATTGCACAAGTGGAAAATGACTTTACCTAAAAATGTTGATTTCAATGAGATTTCTTACAAGAATTAAAAAGGAATCGCCCCAAAGCAACAGAAATCACCTTCCATTTGAAATTGTGCGGCAAAGAGCATGCACTGTCTGGCTATAAAAAATCCAGATTAATTTGGGAAATCGGTATCCGTTTTGAAGGAGTTTCAAGGTCAAATGACTACACCACGTCTTGACATTGGGACATGGAACATCGCCATTGATAGAATGCACGCTGGAGATTACCAATTTTCTGTAGCCAGGCGTCTGAATGTTAGTCTGAGCACGATATCACTGCTTCCAGCTCGTTACAACCAGACAAGTATAACAAATGATCGTCCCCGTACAGGCAGACCTCGAGTCACCACTGCAACCCAAGATCCATACATCAGGGTACTACATTTGCGTAATCGTACTACCACGGGTGAAAGCACAGCAGTCAGGGTGCCTGGACTCCGGAGGATATCCAGATTGGACTGAGAGCTAGGTCCCGACGTCGGGACCATGCTACGTGGCCACCATCGCGCTCAACGTCTCCGTTATCTAAACTGATGTAAAAATCATGTACTAAAGTCTATTTGTGGACGAGTTATACATGTTTGAAAATACAACATTTTTTATAACAGCTTTCTCGGTGATGCGTTTCCTTTTTGGAATAGTATACATACTGGGATAAATTCTTAGATTGCTTTAGACTGTTACTGTGAGTCTAGACACGAATTGAGTCGATAGTCGTTTTATTTGGCATCAGTTGTAGCAGTCACACTCTCCAAAATATGTCGCTCTTACGCGTTTGCGGCCACCGTCTGGTTCACTGGTAAAGTCGCATCGTGTAAGGTTCACATTAAACAATTATATAAAATGAAATGGGGATGAATAGGTTATTTTCAGTCGTTTCGTTAACATCAAATATCACCACAGTGACTGCTACAGATATGCATGTATGCATGCACTGTCTGTGACGTGCTGCATTAGTTCATCTTGCTACATTGACGATGGAAGGTTTCTAATGTATTTATATACTCTGTGAAACACACACAAATGTTGTGTTACAAAACCCCCACACTGAAAGCAATATTGAATACATTTGTATTTGGTGCAGGCAACAGTAGAGGAAGGTGCAGACACGGATCGTACTGTCCAAGATGAGCCAAATGACCTCATCCCAGCTGATGCAAACAGAAGTCCTCTGAGTATCTCCGAGTCGACTTCTTGTGGGTATTGCATTTTGTTTTGCCACTTCCTGCATCTTAGTGATGCTTTGAGCTTAACAGATACACAAAGAGCTGATTACGTGGCTGAGCACTGTGTATAGAGCCTAAATGGTACACGTATTGTATCGGAGTACGGAAATAGCTTTCCATTTGCGTTATTGTGATTTTCACCTTGCCCATCTGTTTCTCTTTGCACATGAATCTGAATTTGTGTGCGGATATTGCTCATTTCAACACATGGGAAACTGGTCAAGGAGGTTAACTTAAGCTTTTCGAATATCGATGATAAAAATTGTTTATCAAGAATTGTACGATAGTCAATTCCAGTCCATTGTTTTACCCACCTAAGCTAGCATTTAAAGAGGCCAGTGAAAAAAACTCGTTTGTGTCCTACTCAGAATAATGCGTAAAGATTTAGTGTAAACGCAAGCTAATAAGAAGACTGTATGACCAGAGGAATGGCATCATTTTTCAGAAAGTCAACCTTCATGTCAAGCAAAAGGCCAGAGGCTTCAGCCCTGTTGTCTACATTTCTTTAGAGGTCTTAGTAAAGCTTTAAAACATATTCTTGCATATATGTGCAAGACTTTTCAAAATGTGACGCACCAATGGCCAAACCGGTTTTCGATGCAATTCCTTATTGCAACATGCACCATTTATTATCGTGTTCCTTCAGGGGAAGAATTGACTTGACTTTGCATGTGTTTGTGATAGGAATCACCATTGGGACTGGATAGACTCACTGTTTTGCGAACACCGAGTATCATGTATATTTTCCCCCTCAAATAGACGTTACTGTTCGTGTGGACTTTAACAGCATAAGAATGATACAAAATATTTAATGTAAAGTGTAGTCTGATGTAGTCTAGTACAAAGCCATTAATTACTCGAACTGCACACATATACTCTTTCTACTTCAGTACATGGACAGTGACATGCCATCATATTCTGGCACACCAACTATTATCTTCCATAGACCGGACATGGAGGACATGCTGGATATGGTGCGTAACCTTTTTGTATGGATGCTACTGATATGGTGACAGTTAAGTGTAAAATTTGTAAAACACTTCTAAGATGAGGCAACGGCCTGATGTTACCGCCATGCTCCTGACATATACAGCAATGAACATCCGACAATTTCCCATCATGATGTGTCCACCATTAAATCAAGAACACCATTTACTTATATGGTATCAGAGTGTTATGTTTGCATATTGGTCTCTTGCGGCTCTGTAATACATAGGGTGGCAACAAACATGAAATGTAGCTTTAGTAAAATGTTGACAAGCACTCAGACATGTTTGTTGTGAATGTTTACGTTTCAAGAGTTTATTCTAAACCGTGTACAGGTTTTGTCATGGGAAAACGTTCAGTTCTTTTTGCATGAATAAAACCCAGCGAAGTTAACAAGCTTTACATTAAAATAGTTAAATTTGTTGTTGTTGTAAATTTGGCCAGATCCCCAACTTACCTCCACCGTACACAGGTAAATTATTCAGTGTGTAATCATACATTTAATACGTGTATTAAGAATTTCAATATACATCTACAAGCACCAGATATTATGATAAAACATAATATGGACCGAAAGTCCGCACTCGACGTAAGTGTTCTTGTTTGTAAACTACTTATTTATACGTACTCTCGTGGACTTCTACATTGCGCTCATATGTGCCATTACATGTTTGCCCCAAAAAAAGTGGCCACCACTATTAAATGTACTTCAAGGAATTAATATATCTACATACTATCTGAGCGTTGATTGGTATATATAAGAGTCAGTTTCATGTGAATTGTTGCCAACATGAATTAATCTTGTCTCTGGATCATCATAATATTTACTATATGTGTTTATTGTCATTACACCATTTTGGGTGTAAAGGAATATATTCCAAGCTTTATGTTTGCTTTATTTGCCACTTTCCATTACGTCTTACTCAAAGTGAGATAATAGAAGTTTCGAGGAGCGAGATGGTGATAGAAGGCACCCAGCCCTTTCTCATCCAACGCAACAAGGTGCTACAGACAGCGAGGAGGGCAGTGAATAAGTCAGCCTTTGACTTCAGGCGCCCTGTATATATTGAGTTTTCAAATGAAGACGTCGGCTTAGAAGATGGTGCAGATGATGGCGGACCAAGGCGGGAATTTTTTACGTAAGTGTTTGGCAGAGGAATGGGTACGAGTGTATATTATTACTCACATACATTAGTGATGGGCATAGACATGTGAATGGGTATTGTATGTAACAATTAGGCATTGCAACATGCAAACACGAACGGTATCCCATAACAGTTGTATTTAAAGCGTATGTACATGAGTAAATGTTCCTTAATTATTCAAATATGAGCTGTCAGTTTCTCCATATGGGCCTACATTTTCGAAGCACTCTTAGCGCTAAGATAGTCGTAAGTTAATGTTAATGTATGGTACTTACGACTATCTTAGCGCTAAGAGAGCTTCGAAAATAAAGGCCGTGGTCTTTATCACAGTCTGGCGTGTGATTCGTATACTCAGATGTGCTTATTTTTTACAATATTCCAGCGAACTGATGAAGGATTTAAAGGTGCAGTTGTTGGAGGGTGAAGGTGGGTCATTCCGACACGACGTTGGAGCCCTAGAAGCTGGTCGCTACAGGGAAGCCGGAAAGATGGTCGCTTGGAGCATACTCAATGGCGGACCAGGTTTTCCGTTTTTAAGCGGATCAACCTATGGTTTCCTGGTTGGGCGAGAGGTTGGAGACATCCGTCTGGAGGATGTACCAGATATACATGTCCGTGACATGCTGCACAAGGCAAGCAAACATGTAATGTGTTCATCAGAGGATGAAATAATGATAGAATTTATTAATTCATTAAAATGATAGATCGTACTTTGATAACAGGACAACTTCCCCGATTTTTTTTGTTTTTTTGTCTTATTGAACCACATATCTGTCTTGTGTTTTGAGCTCTAAAACCTCTGTGGGAAAGAAGCGGAAATGTGGGATGAATGTTGGTTCTGAAAATGAAATCAAAATAGTTCTCGGCTTTCGCAATCATTGCTAAGGGCCACTAGTCGTATGTGTATTTAAGAAATAAACGACGTGTAGAATTGTTTATGGTACAATAAACACTACAGGAAGAATAAATTATATGAGGGACGCAGACCTGAGTGGTGTATTCTCCCTGTAGTGTTTCAAACAACGACCTCGAGTCGTATATTTCTTATATATGAGATATCAATATTTTGTGAACATCAACAAGTTCATCTAATAATACTACTAATATGTACAAGCAATATTTACCTGTGTTTACATAATGATGTCTCCCTGAATACAATCCGACCCTGACAATGGCGGACAAGTCTATTCTATGCACAGGGGAGTCACGTTTGGTATTTCAGGGATATTCGCTCACTTATTCTCAATTATGTGCGCCTTTTCTCCCAATACATGTCATGTTACTGCCACGTTTGAATGCGAGCATTCGGCCATTGGGCTCGTCCGAGTAGCCAGGTTAGATCTGTTGGGAACAACACACTAGAATTTACTACGTCATCCAGTTGCATGTTCGAATCCCCCGAAATGATGTAATGATAAAGAACCGTGATTTATCGTGAAAAAAACCACACGTTGTTCTTCAACGTCCTTTGCGATTTATTGCATATGTGTGTGTGTGTGTGTGTGTGTGTGTGTGTGTGTGTGTGTGTGTGTGTGTGTGTGTGTGTGTGTGTGTGTGTTTGATACGTTTGGCACCTTGTTTACAAACACATTAAACCCTCTTGACAGTGAAGATTTGGCAACTCTCATGTATAGAGCATTTGACCAGTGCAAAATACTTGTGGATTTGAGTAAACGTGCCCTGGATAAAAATAGTTAAGTCTACTGGCGCCATGTAATTGTTACAACTCGATTTGAACATGTGTTAATACATTTCAATACGTCCATGTATAAATAAGATATATACATTTACAAAACACGCCATACCAATTTACAGCAATGTCCCTGATTTCTACTTTCACAATTGTGCATACGACTAGTGCTGAAATTAAGCATTGAAGGACCTTATTATCACCCCGATGATAAATACGTTATTACATTGACTGTAACTATCAGAAATATTATGTATGCTGATTTGTAATATGTTCACGTTGGTGTCTTCTGGCAAACGGATCCTGAACTGTGATACCACAGATGAGTTTAGGATAACCTGTCAAGACGAGAAAACCACCAACTGGATGTTAGATTCTGGAATAATGAAACCCATTTGTAATATTGGGTTGGATGACAAGGAGGACTTGGTCCGTCAGCTGTTCAAATCACACATGTTCTACAGGTGAGTTTTCAGGAGGAGATGTTTATTTACATTTTGATACTGTTTACTCTCGTGATTAACATGTAGCTCGTAGCTGTGTCTTATCGGTGCATCAGCAACTTCAGAAAGTGAAATATTGACAGTGTATATAATGACTGCCATTAACAGGATTCACGCAGAAATTCAGGACTTTCGAAAAGGACTACACGATCTTGAAATGCTGAAGTACATAACTGGATCATCCGAAGCCACTGAATCCCTCTTCGTTGATACTGTTGGGCCTATAAACTATCGGCAGCTAAAATCGATGTACACAGTGCATTTATCCCCTCTTGGCTCGACAACAGATCTCAAGAAGACGTCACGATGTTTGCCCGGGAAGATTTCCTTCGTACTTGTGAGAGTAAGTTGTCGCATAAGCTCTATGAAATGAGCTTTTCTATATGTACGCAAATATTATAAACATATGCAAACTTTAGAATTGCTTCATTTGCCAGTGCTACATCACATTTTACAAGGTAGTCCGTGAGCACACCAACATAATTTATCATGCCGTAAGACAACAGAACACAAAACATGATATTTTCAACTGATGTCCGACAGTAAGATCGAGAAAACAGCGCTGTCCCATCATACAAAAACACTACACAAATTATCCTCTAAACAGCTTGTTTCATACTTGAAGTAAAAGATACTGTCCATTTCAAAATATGTGCCCATGTTGATAGGAGAATATCTATGAATACGATATAACGAAGCAAACAGTGAGAAGTGTGGTAACGTGTCTATTTAAAAGTGTTGCGAAAGAGGTGATGATTTAGAAATGTGTAAATGGGAAATGCTTTTCCTGTACTCGTTACCATGACAAACGTTCACAATTCTTCATTATCCCCATATCAGTGTGCACATGCACAGATTACCTATGTGTCTGCCATAGATTAAAGAACTGGTAAGGAATCTGTTGTTTTATAGATGCATTCAGAACCTCACCTTTATTGTTGAATATATCAACTGAAGTAACAAATCCCCGACGCTGATGGATGCCGTAATGTACTTTTACCGGCGAGTTTTATTTGATTTTATCAAAGACGCTCTTCTTACAATTTAACTAATTATATAATATCAGTTCAGTAAGTAACTACAAAGATAATAAATTAATTTGATGCCCACCTTGATATTGATTACAATCTTAAAATGATATACCCGCCTTTGCAGTGAAACGTTTCCTCACTAGCCAAAGAAATCTGTATTTTGACTAATCTTTATTAACACTGATTGGAAATGAATAAAAATATGTTTTTAGTAATATATAGTTGAAAATATATGTTTAAGATCTGAACATTTAAACCCAACAGACAATGTTTAAATAAATTCACAAAGCAGCTACCGTTATTTTCTCACAAAGCATTCTAATTAATTTGTTTTCAAATAATAGAGCAAATTTGTGTTTGTATCATGTTGCAGGTGGAGACAGCACAGTCACAGTCGCTGACATACTGAGGTTTTGGACGGGGTCTGAGCGTGTCCCACCTCTTGGTTTTGATAACAATATATCAATCACTTTCGTCCCGAAAAGAACGCCAGCTCCACTACCAGTTGCCCATACTTGTGGCTTGGTTTTGGAGTTGATGCGGAGATTTGACGCCGGCATGTTTGAAGACAAAATGACGTATGCTATAAATCACAGCGGCGGCTTCTTTATTGCTTAACTATAAATTTGATGTGTGATACGTATGTCGGTATACGAGGGGCGTTCCGAAAGTTGTCAGCCTAACTATATTATCGATGTCAAATGTTCGTAAAGCTTCTATTTTATTTTAAAGGTCACGTGCAACCCAAAAAAAAACAAACATAATATAAACGCAATTATTACTTATCGATGACATATAATATACACTGCTGATTGTCAAAAAAACCAAATAAACCAAATAATAAGTGCCCAATCGCAAATCAAAAGTGCAATATTTTGTACTTGGGTTTGCTTCCCTCGAAACGAAGTACCCGGGAGACCGAACCCAGTCAGAGCGGGTGGGTGTACTCAAGTGTAACGAAGTCTCTCATTGGCTGGTTCATTTGCCGATACTCTGAGGGCTCATTGTGAGTGTGTATTTAGAGATGATCTGTGTGATTGACATTTTAGAAGTATGGTGAGTAATAAGAAAGTAAGATTTTGTTATGGATAACAACTTTTATTGTATATGATGCGACGTTTCGGTATGGATTCTTATACCGTTGTCAAGCAAGAGTGACATACCGAAACGTTGCATCATTTACAATAAAAGAAGTTGTTATCCATAAAGAATGTGTATTGAGATGTTGGGTTTTGTAAATACATGCTTTCTGCATTTGCGTTCGATCCAATAAACAAGTACTGAGATGGTGAACTACTGCGTGGCTGGAAACTGTCGTTCGTCGAGGTACAAAGCAGGACTTGAAACTGACAATCTGAGTTTGCATCGGTTTCCGCCCGATCCAATCATCCGAGAAAAATAGATGCAGTTTGTTTGCAATCCACAGACATAATAACATGTCATGTGTACAAGTATCACACCTGCCTGTCTGTGTAATTATGTAATGTGACAGAACGAGCCATAAATCAATGTATTTTGTTTATGGTGTAAAGCATGATAGGTGTTAAGTTCAAATTGCATGTGGTCAATGATTGAAGTTGTGTATTGCATATTGTGAGTAGCAGACAGGCAGACAGACACATAGGTGTCAATAAAACAGACATTGAGTTTTTTCTGTGACAGAGACTGCTTATCACAATCAACATATTTTTTCTATGTTTCTATAAACATGTATTAAAACATTTGATTTTTCAAGGTGAGCAATTTTTAACAATGAAATTAGTATTTCTAATGCTACACTTTCTTGAAAACCTGGTTTGCAAATCTGCCAACCCCCAAAAAGCAAGACGTGAAAACATATAAGAAAAAGTGTGGGACCAGTGTATTTTTAATACTGCACACCAAAGATGCTTGTAATCACAAGAAACATCCTTTGTTCTCCAACTTCGACCACAGCGATAATCCTTGCACGCATCACTTGCTGTGTTTTTACGAATCGCCTTCCCGGTTCAAGCCGCGCGAACCTAATCACTGTGCATGCGCTATAGGCGCAGCGCAGCACAGCTGTTGAAACCACTCTCACCCCAGCGCCTTGGGTGAAATAAGTGAATCGTTTGAACTACGATTTCGCGGGGTTTTTTTTCATCACGTTATGTTTCAACTTTATAAGTTGAAATTGCAATTTGATAATTTGTTACTGCACGCCCATACCGAAAGCTGTTCAGAATCTGCAAAGTTGTGTTTTGCGTTGCATGTGACCTTTAAAGGAATCATAAGCAAAGCACTATCCAAAAATGCACATACGTGGGTAATGTCGTTAACGAGATATTAGTAATCACAACACATTGGGGTATAATATTCCCCAAAAATAGCAGAAAATGAAAAACGATCTGTCATTTTGTACCTCTTGGATAATGGTATGCCCTCAGATAACATCATATCAGATATGTTCAGTATAGTATTGGATGGCTTCCCGTCATAATCAACATTAAAAGATTTGAATAGCTTAATTATAGACGGTGTTGTTTTTAAAGGACACGCCCATTTAAATTCTAGATTTCAAAAATGTTGTGTGCAGAAGTTGAAGCTCGCACTGTTTACAATATATATGGTGCTGACACTTGTGTGACCATTCAGTATTTAGTTTGAACCCTTCGCATCATGCATAAATAAGTGAAAACATTAGAATATGTTATGTCCTTATGATTACGTTATCTGAAAGGGGTTGGGTAGTGTCTCCAAAACAAGCTCTTTCAGTAAACATGAAGGGGGAAGTCACTTTAACAAGCGATTGTAGTTTGGAATTGCATTTTTATTCACTTTAATATCTACGTTTGATTGTAAAGGACTTCTGCCTATATCAAACACACAAAATATTTCTTTTATATTTTATTTCCTGTAGTTTGTGATGCATGTATTTCAGATTTTGCGTTTTGGTTTTTGGGGGATACCAAGATAAAAGTCAAACGAAACGGGGATCGTGTGTCGGGATCATGGCAAAAGCAATTTGCTTGAGGTTGACAGAGGATATGTAGAAAAAATAAAAACAGCATAAAAACAGCTGCATTTGTATAATGTTCTAGGTGAACCGGACGTCTTTTTGAACGCCCCTCGTATAGCAGTACCACCTGCGGGTTTGTCAGATTTATTGCCATCGTTTTACACTTGAAACATTTTCCACAGTCTTACAGTTTACTGCGCGTCTCTGTTATGCTTTCTTTAAAGAAAAGACAATCTTTTCAAGGATACATTTACTGTACGTATTTTAGTTAAAGAAGCTTGTATGTGATGGCTATTGTATGGATGTATTTCATCACAGTTTGTAACTTTGAAGAGTGTGTGAATCTATTCTTGTGTTATTTGTGTATATTTGTTTGGTTACAAAAGACTATATCGTGGCCTGTTTGTCTGTGGGTAAACAGTGGATCACTTGCTATTCTCACCAATACAGTACACACTTAGTAGTAGGATTCAACTCATATGTTTTTCAATATATTACAGTATTTGTCTTGTTTTGACCATGCTCATAAATTTTGATATTGCATATTTACCTATTTAATGTTTTCTCTGAAATCAGAAATAGGTGTGGAAGCGTATGAGAGACACAGTGTAAACATTTTCATCTACGTACTAGATGCACATGTACGAAGAGGGTACTATATGATATAAGGATCAAACGTATCATCATTACTCAGACAGTAATATTGTCTTGCGAAGTTGCCCCCCTAGTTGGATACTAATTTATACAAACATTTATATTTTAAATAAAGGTGACTACTAACTTACTGTTAATTCAATTAAATGTTTGGAAGCATGTTGGTCATTTCTGCCCATTTTGCCTTTTCAATTATTTACAACGTACAGAGGTTAATTCAAATTTTCAAACAGTCAGCGCAAATATAAAACTATAGAATTGTACCCTCAGTGCTTTATAGAATTGGTTTCGTACATTTCATTAAGTTTGAGGGATTCCCACTCCTTCGTATTGACGATTTACCTCAAAAAACTAATTTCCGGAGTAGAAAAAGTACAAGAGTCAATATATTCCAGTAATTTTCTGGAACTTAAATCAGGTTATGTGTGATATATATATATATATATATATATATTGTAATAATAACGTATAGTTGAGTGTAGTTTGAAGATTTTGTACTCTCCGCTCTTTATTACGGCTCTAAGGGAATGTGGTGAGTGTGATTCATTGCTTTATCTAATATTTAGATAGTACACTCTCTCAAAAAAGAAACGCAACCCCTGTTTTTTTTGGTAATGTTTATATCAATTTTAACTGGTTATTACATTTGTATTTTTAAAGATAATGCCATGAAATTTGACCTGGTGAACCTTATGTCAGCACGGTATAAGGTAACAGTTAATGCAGGTCAGTATCGAACTCTCAATTTACGCTAGGGGGCGTTGTCTTCAGTATCTCGTTGTAGAGCCACGAGCTCTAATCACAGCAGTGCACCTC
Source organism: Haliotis rubra (assembly GCF_003918875.1). NCBI lineage: Eukaryota > Metazoa > Mollusca > Gastropoda > Lepetellida > Haliotidae > Haliotis > Haliotis rubra. The sequence goes on from NW_025765508.1 coordinate 117,646, forward strand.
CTCGGAACAGAACGAGTCAGACGGCGGATGTTTTCCTGGGGGATTGCTCTGCACTCTTCCTGGAGTGCTGCGGCCAGTTCAACCAACGTGTGCGGTTGTGGTGTACGTGCACGAACACGACGATCCAGCTGGTCCCACAGATGTTCGATAGGATTGATGTCTGGCGATCTGGAGGGCCACGGCATCACGTTGACGTTTGAATTCTGTAGGAATGCCACTGTTGCACGAGCTGTGTGAGGGCGGGCATTGTCATGTTGAAACAACTCCCTCTGTTGGTTGATTATCGGCAGAAGATGTGGCTGTAAGACGTCATCAATGTACCGTTGTGCCGTCAAATTGCCACGAATGATGACCAAGTCTGACCGTTGGTTGTAAGACATGGCTCCCCATACCATGATGCTTCCTCCTCCAAATCTGTCGACCTGTCGAACGCAGTTCGGTGCAAAACGTTCATTTGCTCGTCTATAGACACGTTGTCTACCGTCACGTCGTTGAAGAAGAAAACGAGACTCGTCACTAAACCAGACTCTTCTCCAGTTTCTTAGGGTCCATCTCCTTACGTAAGTACACCACCTGAGACGTTGGCGTCGATGTTGGCGTTTCAGGACGGGCCCAACAACTGGTCTTCTTGCACGTAAATTTGCCTCATGTAAACGGTTCCTGATGGTTTGGGCCGATACTCTCCTCAAACCTGGCACCTGTGTTGCAGTGATGGTGGGTGTGGCATGCCGATTACGTAGGTGGCTGAGTCGAATAAAGCGATCCTGAGCCGGTGTGGTGATCCTAGGTCTACCGCTCCTGGGACGATCTTCAATTGCATGGAACTGTGTGTAACGATTCCAAAGTCGTGAGATTGTTGTTTTGTGTACGTTTAGATGACGGGCAACTGTTCCAAAGCTTTCCCCGGCCTCAATGCGACCAATGGCAATATTTCGATTTGCTGTACTCAAACGGGGCATTTTCGAACTTGATTTGCAGAGCAAATTATGAGAGAAAAATTACAAACTACGCGTGCTTTTAAAACCCTATACATGAACTGTGTTTTCAACGATTTGCACGTGCAACAGGCTTTTAGCATTTTGTACATGACAATTTCGCACTTTCTCAAATAACACGGATACAAAGGTCATCATGTGTGAAAATGGTTCCGTTTGGGAGCTTATACTGATCAGATGGGAACGTATTAACAGTATTGAAGAAAATTCTAATTTACATTCACCATCTTTATTCTAGAAATGATGTCAGATATTTAGATAGGGGTTGCGTTTCTTTTTTTGAGAGAGTGTATATCAATAGACATGTCAAGGTAGAAAGTAACACAAATCGTGATTATTGATTGAGTCATTATTAATTGGAGAAAATATTGTTACATTGTTATATTGTTAGTGGATAATTCACTAGTGGGTGATAGTTTAAACATCATACATAAATATTCTACGTAGATGAAAGTAATATCTACGTAGCTATAAGTATTATCACCGTTGGAAATATTTATAGGGTGTGGCATTAATATACTCCCATAGTTTTGGCATCAGTATATGTGCAGAAATTATTCGACTTCCAAAGCTGCAGCAACTTTCAGTAACATATGTTATATCTGGGATTACACTTTCTTGGTGAAATACTTTTGTTGGGTTGAGAGGGTTAAGCGGCTGACTTTGTGTGCTGGCGATTGGGTGCGTGAATATGAGGGACTCAACCAGACAAAAGTACTAGAATCTGTACTTTACTGAGAAAGTGTAATCCCAAATATAACATAGGTTACATTTGGCCACTTTCTATGTGGCATTGTGTAATCATAGCTTTTTTAGTACGTTTATGTATTTATTGACATTTTCGTTGTTGAATCACAAACATGTATTGTGACATTGTTGGCTTTTCTGTAATACCATATTTAGCGTTTAGTCATCATTACCAAAACTAACAAACACCAAAGCGACCAGCTTGGTGGAGCCAACTTTTTATTTCTTTCATGATAATCATGAATTGTGATTAACATGAAGCCGCATATTTTTATACTGCAATGGGATGTAGTCAGCATCTGGTCTGTTTGTCTCTCCGGCTGTATGTGAGTCCGTATTTCGTTTCCATAACACTTGAAAACTGTGATAGTCTTGCATACAGACAGACATATTTTTGAGAAAATATCTCATCACGTTGGACTTACTGTAACAGTCAGTTGATTTGTTCCTTCGACTTTGTAGGGGCCAGTAATTTGTCGTATTATGATGACCATTTCACAGTATCAAAGATAGAACGTCCATTAATTGTGCAACTACAGAGTTATATTTCTTTCATTTTTGATTCCACAAACTTCTGTAAGTCCTGATGGCAATTAACAGAAGTGGTTTACTGGGGTAGTGTGGCAGTCAGATTGTGAAACAAGTCTAAACATTCTTGGCTGTTCGAAGGCGGACTCAACGCATCGGTGCTGACAATTTCGTCGCACAGAGTCTTGAACTCATTGGATAAACCTTTGGGAAGAGGGCATGTGCAGCACTGCCACATGTCGGCTACATCCACAGGGGACACAGGGAACTTGTAATCACGGGTACCTACGATGAATGGAAGATAAATACACATTATGACGGGTATACATTCAAATAAAACTGTGTTCTTATTTATATGGATATAGTGTTCTGTTTTTATTTTCTTAAAAAATCGAAACACTTTATACTGAAGAAGTTTCTTCTAAAGATGCTTTGGTCATTAATATGATCCTGAACCAATATTATGAAGAACACGTGCTCAATGTATATATATGGTAATGTTGTTTCACACATGCCATTATAGTGGAATATGTATGTTACGAAAATAATGCGAGCACGAGTACCGAAACAGAAAAAACCCCGATAATACGACTGCTAGCAGGATAAAAAACACATCGCTGATGACTATTATGGTAAACACTTCCTCACTTCCGTAATCTCACATCTTGCTAACAGAGTTTAGCGACTTGGATGGCGAAATGCACAATAAAAATGTTGCATCATATTAATCATATTTCCCGCTAGGCTTAAAAATGGATATAAAAACACTTCAAGGTCAATGTTTAAATAGTTGATGTACACCCTGCATTACAAGTACAAGATTTAAGTTTACAAGTTGTATGTGTTGTGACCTTCAGACCACAGTATGGCCTCAACCTCTCCACAAACGTACCAAACATTTCTGGTATACTGTACATCAAATCTGGCCTCCCATTCAGCTGACTGGTCACACGCCTCGGCAAATGTGTATTCCACTCGTCCCTTATTCTGTTTAGATCAGCTTGTATCACATCCATACAACTGTATCGGAGGCAGTGCCTTGCAAAACAGAATCAATACAACAAAATGTTTGTATGTGGAACTAAGGTACAGGGCATTGTTATGAATAGTTTAATTCTCACTGATCTATAAGGATCAACCACACTGTGTTTATATCCATTCTACCATGTCTGTAGAACTCTGTATCCCTAAAACAAAGCTTCTTTGCACAAACATGTTTTGTTCACATCGTAAAACCTCACTCGCACATATGACAGGCATAAAACGTGTGCATCTAAGCTACAAAGTTGAAGCAACAATAACCTGAGCAAGCCTTGCAATGTTTCGTTCTTCACCACGCATAACTATTATGACGTCATACAAGTCATTGTAACGCAGAAAATATAACGCGATATTTGGCTATAGAAAAGCGATAAATTCCAAGTTCTCTGTGGTTCTAAAAACTATATATATCTTGCATCCACACATAAATGTTCTATTATTTTCAATGAACCCCGCTTACAAGGGAGTAACAGTGTCAATGTACCCTGCTGGGAATGCCGAACTCATCTGGTACATCGTAGTAGTAATTCTTTCTCTCGAATAACATTGAATCACGTATGAATATTGTACGGAAATTACCGATGTTTTGCGAATGCAAATCGATCGAAGGGAGATAACTCTAAATTTGTTTTTTCTTGTCTGGTACTTCATACTATGATCCGATACCCGTGCTTCAAACAGTTCAAAATAACCATTGAGGTGTTCGGTAAGATAAACACGTTGTTCACTGGTACCTAGGGGCCCATGGGTTGATGTACCCTCGATGTTTCTTTATATTCCCCTCGCCCTTCGTGCTCAGGGAACATAAACAAATGTGGTGATCACAGCTTGCACTACGATATTATATAACGAATGGAGTAAGTTGCGGATTGCACTTTGTAGTATTTAGGCCAAAATCTAAAGTATATGGTAGACCCCTGATTCAGGCAGGTAATACTTACAAAATGGTTTCCACGGACGCGCTGTGGCAATAAGCTGTCTCCGGCACCTTCCGTCTCCAGGCGTTATGACATCACCGCACTGACTGGCAATAACGTCTTAACGTTTGTTTGTGTGTTTATTTGTTTGTTGTTTAACTCCGCACTCAGCAATATTCCAGCTATATGACAGTGGGGTGTAAATAATCGAGTCTTGGCCAGACAATCCAGTGTTTGACGCAATGGGCATCAAACCACCCAATTGGGATACGATGACAAACATCAAGCAAGTGAGCGAGTCTGACACCTGATACCGTCGCCAAACATGACAAGCATGACTTCTTAATGAAGTTCGGGCGGTACGGTTCCCTAGTGGTTAAAGCATTCGCTCATGACACCGAAGACCCTGGTTCGATTCCCCATGTGGGTACAATACGTGAAGCCCATTTCTGGTGTCCCCCGCCGTGATATCGCTGAAATATTGCTAAAAGCGGCGTAAAACTAAACTCACTCACTCACTCTTAATGAAGTGGTGTGAACGTGGATAGCTACTGGTACAGCAGGATATGATTGGATTGATCTTCGGTGAAACAGTCATAATCTTATAAGCTCCAGCTCTTCACTGTCTTGTACGTTCTGTGGACTAATACAGGGACGTTTTGAATTATGCATGTTTTAGAAACACATGAACGAAAAGTGTGTTTTGAGCATAACTGTTTCATGTTTCACAAATGGTGAATATTGCGAAATTGTTTTGACATGGTTTTCTTACTTGGTTTGAATTAGAACTTGCAATTATGACACAATTCTCCCCTGCCATTTCATCTGTGTGGTACCATCTGAATGCCTTCTGCTTGTCCTCTGTAACACCGTTTTCAGTCCCAGCGTCCATTCTGATACATCGTGGGACACCTACATGATACCTCAGATAAAGTGTTACCTATTATTATTGTTATTATTATTATTATAGGATATTTATATAACATATACCTACATTACTTGTTTCACGACTGTAATGATATATGAAACATGATATATGAAACACTTCATTGTGGGAATAAATAACTGGGCAACCTTTAATCTTGAACTCGTGATTTTATTGTTTGAGTTGACTATGCTGTGTAGTAGGTTCAAGCTGGTTAAAGAAGTAAGAAAACAACATTTAGTTACAATATCCAGCATAAAAACTTGCAAATAATGATATACAAACACATATTACATAATAGTCTGTGTAAGACCAATAAAACAATGATTTCATAGTGGCACGAAAATAGGTGACACACAACCATGTGCTCGTGCTCGTGCTCGTCATGTTGAAGTTTACAGAAAACACTTTACCATTAAAATTAATAATACCTGACAAAATTGCTTGAAAAGTGTTGCAATACTAAAAAGAAACAATGCTTACAAATTTTAGGCCCATTATCCTCCACAAAGGTAGGTGTACAAAGTAAAAAAGTAGAATGTTGTCTACCGCAGCAGACGTTCATCGTTCATAGCTCTCCATTCACAACCACGAGGTCACCGCAGCGATTAGAGTTATCTGCCCGAGAACTTCCGGCCTTGTTGAGGCAACAGATAATTGTGTGAAGCGCACGTAAAATCTTTATAAAAGATTAAAGCAAATAAATCTCTACACACCGGCCCCATAAATGTGTAGTTTTCCTTTATAACAAACATTTACCTCCAAAAACCTAAATATACTCTTAACCAAAGAATAATACTCGAATAAAATGACCTTAACAAATAAAAGAAATGTAATAACCAAACAACCTCACAGGTGCATACCATGATTGTATACAAAATATTATATACTGTGCTTATGAATGTTTCTCTTAAATGAACTTAAAGTTTATACTTTCAATGATATACTCCCCTACAGTTACAGTAGTCACACAATCACATTTACTGATTTGCTTTATGAAAAGTCACTCATTTGACATTTAGTCAGTCATAGTGTCACTGACTCCAGAAGGCACAGTTTATGGATGGGTCTGGTAAGGATTGTCCCCCTTGATCTCACAAGCACTGACCGCACCAGTCCGTCTCTACCTGGGAATGTCTTTTCCACACGGGCAAGTGGCCACAATTTTCTCGGTGTATTCTCATCCGTAATGAGAACAATATCATCCACACAGAGATTATATGTAGGCTTAACCACTTCTGTCTAAGCTGCAAGGTTGGAAGATATTCCCGGACCCAACGTTTCCTGAAAACGTCGGACAGGAATTGTACATGCCTCCATCGTTGTCTGTACACATCTTGAGGATGAAAGTCACCTGGAGGCATCAACTCGCCTTGCCGCAATAGAAGCAAGTGGTTAGGTGTGAGAGCTTCTGCATCCCGCACATTGTCCGATACAACAGTGATCGGTCTGCTATTGATTATTGCTTCAACCTCACAGAAGAGTGTATGAAGACACTCATCAGACAGTCCTTTTTCCCTGCATAACAGTCCATTCAACACTTTGCGCACAGTCCTTATCTGCCGCTCCCATACACCGCCCATATGGGATGCCGTAGGAGGGTTAAACTCCCACTGAATGTCTTTCCTAGTCAGAAAATCATCAACTTGTTTCAAGTTCCATGCTTGAATTGCCCCTTTGAGCTCTCTGCAAGCTCACTTGAAATTAGACCCGTTATCAGTCCTAATTTTTCTCTGGTTTGCCTCTGCGACTCACGAATCGCCGAAGTGCGTCGATGAAGGAGTCTGTACTCATTGAATCCAATTTCTCGATATGGACTGCTCTGGTAGTAAGACACGTAAAGATACAGCCATAACGTTTCACAATGCTTCTGGCCCTTTTTACCTCGAATGGCCCAAAACAGTCAATACCTACATAAGTGAATGGCGGTCGATGAGGCATAACTCGATCTGTAGGCAGTTGCGCCATTTGTTGAGCACCCTTAGCACTCTGCATTTTCCGACAATGAACACATTTCCTGAATATGGATTTGAGCATAACTCTGGCCCCGATTATCCAGAATCTTTGTCGCAGATATGATAAAACATGCTCAGTCCCAGAGTGGCCCAAGATATCATGGGCGTGATAGGCGATCAGTCGGCCGACATAATGATCTTTTGGCAAAATCATCTGATGTTTCGCCTGCTCGGTGATAAGAGCGTTGGATAGCCTGCCTCCAACACAGACAATTCCCTTGGAACTGATCATTGGCTCTAACTGGTGTATAGGACTTGATTTCTTAACTGTTCGACCTAGTTTCAGTTCTTGAATTTCAGATGTGAAGTGACGTTTCTGCAAATATTTCACAATTTCCTGTTCGGCAGTCCTCATTTCATCTACTGAAAGAGATTTTGTGGATATTTTATTGTCCTGTTTCTGTTTTGAACCTCTCACTTTCAGTAGAAGGCATTGTTTGAGTCTTAGAATCCAACAAACTATTTTCTTCACCTTGATCCAGGATGAATACCTCTTTAATAGCCTGTCTGTAGCATACTCCTCCATTCCAATGTCAGAAAAGAAAACCTTGCTTTTCCTTACTTCAAGTTCTGTCGGGTCAACATCAAACAGGTCGGGAGTTGCAGGCCATTTGCTTTCTTCCATCCACAGGAATTCTGGACCCTTATCCACTGTCCGCAGAGTTGACAATCTGACTTTATGCATGCCACGAGATGAGTAATCACCCGGTTCAGTTCAGATTTCACATATCGCCAGTCTGACGACGAAGTCGATTCCTGGATTGTACTTATTCTGTTGGCAACAAAGGTTTGAAACCGCAGTCTCGCTCTTAATGTAATGGAGTACAATCGTATTTATCCGTCCAAAAGGTAGAACTGATGATGTTCAGGTTTAATTCTTGTAGAAGTGTCTCATTCAGTTTTACTGATACAACCGCAGCGGACAGTTCAAGTCTCGGAATGGTGCTTTCTTTAATAGGTGGCAGTCTGGCCTTTCCCATCAAGAATGAACAATGAATTTCCGCATCTGTGTTTATTGCTCTGAGATAAGACACTGCTCCATAGCCGTTTAGTGATGCGTCAGAGAAGTGATGTAGCTCACACTTCACGATTTCGCCAAAGTCCGCAGGAAATAGACACCTGGGGATTCTCAATTTCTCAATTTCTTGGAGATCAAGGAGCCAGTCCATGAACTTTCGAACACTGTCCGGTTCAAGTGCGTCATCCCATTCTTTCTTCAATCTGCACTCATGCTGAAATAGTCTCTTAGCTTTCAACATGACTGGACACACAACTCCAAAGGGGTCATAAACAGAACTTATGATGCTAATAAGTCCTCTGCGTGTCATCGGTTTCCTTTTAGGTTTCACAATAAACCCAAATTCATATGTTTCAGTGTCCCAAACTACACCAAGTGTCGCTCTTGTGGGAGAATGTTGTTGCCAAGGTCAATATTCTTCAGCTCCTTTGCTCGCTTTTCAGTTGGAATGGATTCCACTACTGTCCGACTGTTACTAGTCCATTTAGTAATATTGAATCCACCTCGCTGGAGTAAATTGCTAGTTTCCTTTACAAGATGAATTGCTCTTTCGTCTGAAGTTGTTGACTTGAGGCAGTCGTCGATGTAGAAGTTGTCTAACACTGTTCTCACTGTCTCTTCATCAAAGTCTACTGTGTTGTCCTGAGCGGTGCGCTGGACAGCATAACTAGCACAACTGGGGCTCCATACCCCTCCAAAAATATGAACAGTCATCCGAAATATCTCTGGTTTGAGGGATAGGTTTCCTCCTGGCCACCAGAGGAATCTCAATACATCTCGATGTTTCTGTTCGACTTTGACCTGGTGAAACATCGCTTCGATATCCCCCATGATAGCAAATTGTCCCTCTCGGAAACGCTGAAGTACTCCGATTAGCTTATTAGTGAGATCCGGTCCTTGAAGTACTTCTTCGTTAAGGCTTGTCCCCAAGTACTTTGCTGAACAATCAAACACGATTCTCACTTTATCCGGCTTCTTGTCGCTTGTAACGGCATGATGCGGCAGATACCACACGGGTCTTTCAGTTGTAATTTCATCATCGTCAACCTTTTCTGCATAACCCTTTTCAAGTAACTCCTCGATGCCCTTTGAATAGTTGTCATGAAGGGTTTCATTTTTCTTCAACTTCCTTCCTAGGGATTCAAGTCTAGCTTCAGCAATGCAGTAGTTGTTCGGCATGTTCGGTTCTTCCATCTTGAATGGTATAGGCATGCTGTAATGCCCGTCAATAACTTGGAGCCATTATTCTTCCACAGGTTAGTATACATATTTGTCTTGTATGGACATTTGCTGACGGTTATCCATCTGCATGCCACAGGAATCCAATGTCCAAAGTCTTTCTAAACAAGTTGTAAGATCAGCTTGAATGTAGTTGGAGACTATTGTGCCCTGTTTGCCATATTCCAAAGGTCCGTTCAGGGTCCAGCCGAAAACGGTAAGCACGGCATACGGTTCGTTTATTTTCCCTCTTCTAATGTCAAGTGGTGCTATAGCTCCAGGATTGTCCTGTCCAATGAGTATAGAGATCTTTGACTCATTGACTTGTGGCAAATGTATGTCCTGCATGTGTGGCCAGTTGTCAACGTCTGTCTGTGACACTTTATTCCTTTCCGGAACTGGCATATTGGGAATAACATAAACATAGGGCAACTTCAATTGATTCCTTCCATCCAGATCCGCAATTTCAAGCGAGATACAGGTAGTTTCCAATGGACAGTCTTCATTTGTCAGAGTTATAAGAGACAAGGATGTCTTCGCTCCCTGCAGGCCGAGTTGGTCATATAATTCTTGGGAGCAGAAGGAATTCGTACTGCCACTGTCCAGGAAGGCATAGGTTGTTAAGCACTCTTCTCCGTTCTTCCGAACTGTAACGGGTACAACTGGTAATGCTACCCTACATATGCCGGCCCCATTGACATCACGATTTGAATGGTGAGTAGAGAAGGTCTGTGTTCCACGATGTTGTTGGTTTGAGTGTGAGTTCCCTCGTAACTGTTGGGTTCTCTTCGGTAGTTCACTTTCCACTAGCACGCCAGAATGCATCTTCCTGTATGTCTGCAAGGCATGATGTAACAGAGTTGAATGTCTCTTGTTGCATCTATCAATACGACACATGCTTTCCTTGGTACATTCATACGACACATGATTCTTAGCAAAGCAGTTAAAACATAATTTTTCTTCTTGCATGAATTTCAGTCTATCTTCAGAATTCATTTGTCTAAATGTGTTGCACATGTAAATGGCATGATCCCAAGAGCATAACTTGCAACTTGACTTCGTGTCTCTGTACTTCATGACAGTTTGTAAGGCTGTTCCCTTGCTATCGTGTCCTCTTGATGGTCTCTCTCTGTTGTCAAAGCGAATATTCCCGAAGACTGGGTCGTTAGCCTCATCGGCAACCATCTCAATGAATTGAGCAAATTCATGAATGTTTGGGTAATGTCTGTGTGTCCTGAGATGGCTGACTGCTTGATTTCTCCATCTGTTCTGTAGATGGACCGGGAGTTTTTCTGTCATCTTCCTTATCCTGTCTTGGTTGTCAACCTCTGTGAGTCTCCCCATGGCTGATAAAGTGACTATACAGCTCTTCACTGAGTCCGCATACTGACGCAAGGCTGCATTGTCTCCATTCCGCAGTACTGGTCTCTCAGTGACTCTTTGAATCCATGCACGCGAAATAACAAACTGGTTGCCGAATCGCTCCTGCAGAATTCTTCTTGCCTCCTTATAACCATAGTCTTGGTTCATGACGGCACAACACTCTATGACCGAAAGTGCTTTGCCACTGCAATACTGTAGGAGTCTTGTAAGTTTGGCAGTGTCACTTATTGAAGTTGATCCAATGCTATTGTCAAAGGAACGGACGAAAATCCAATACTTGAGTGGATCACCATCAAATTTAATCAGGTCTGCTCTAGGGAGATGAATCATGTTCAGAATCTCCTTGCTACTCTCAGACACTGGTGGCTGTGTAAGCTGCTGTTTACGCTCTCTCTCTGGTTTGATCGGGTGACTTGGAAGAGTATCTGATTTAAGCTGAAACTCTTCAGTCCTGGGGTTCAGCATGGATGTAGCTGGAAGAGGCCTCTTAACTGTACTCCCGTTATCACTCAAAGCGCTGGTCTCTGCCTCAGCAGCGGCGATCTCTGTTTCTAACTTAAGGGCTTCCTCTTGCAGTTGCAGTTCCATCACCTGACGCTTCAATGACTGTTGTTTCTTTAGAGCCTCGGCTCTCACACGAAGCGCTGCTGCCCTAGCTTCGGCCACCTTCACATGTGATGCTACCGACTTCATGCTGACCTGACTTGCAGAATCTTCGGGTTTAATCTCCTGACTGTCTTTGACCATAAAAACCCTAATTTCTGCTGCTAATTTACTATATCTATCCTTGAGGGCATTATCATATTCATCAACTTGCTTGAATTCCACTGGATCATGGACAACTAATTCCTTCAACTGCATAGACTTCACAACAATTCTGTCTAATGTTTCTTTCATAAGTTCTAGTTCTTCTGCAAGAGAAACTGCACTTGGGTTGCCCTCCTGTATCATCAGTCTTATTCCCTTCTCTATTTTACTAAAGTATGACACAATTCCTCCTCTCTCCTTTTGGAGCTTGGATATTATTTCAATTTTTTGCATGTCTTCAGTGTCTTGTAAAGTTTCTTTATCTGTACATCCACTTATGACAGACATATTTGTTGATTAAAGTTGTAAATTTCTTGAACTTTTTGTGGGAATAAATAACTGGGCGACCTTTAATCTTGAACTCGTGATTTTATTGTTTGAGTTGACTATGCTGTGTAGTAGGTTCAAGCTGGTTAAAGAAGTAAGAAAACAACATTTAGTTACAATATCCAGCATAAAACCTTGCAAATAATGATATACAAACACATATTACATAATAGTCTGTGTAAGACCAATAAAACAATGATTTCATAGTGGCACGAAAATAGGTGACACACAACCATGTGCTCGTGCTCGTGCTCGTCATGTTGAAGTTTACAGAAAACACTTTACCATTAAAATTAATAATACCTGACAAAATTGCTTGAAAAGTGTTGCAATACTAAAAAAGAAACAATGCTTACAAATTTTAGGACCATTATCCTCCACAAAGGTAGGTGTACAAAGTAAAAAGTAGAATGTTGTCTACCGCAGCAGACGTTCATCGTTCACAGCTCTCCGTTCACAACCACGAGGTCACCGCAGCGATTAGAGTTATCTGCCCGAGAACTTCCGACCTTGTTGAGGCAACAGATAATTGCGTGAAGCGCACGTAAAATCTTTATAAAAGATTAAAGCAAATAAATCTCTACATTCATCACGATATGATGAAGTATAGTATGACCAGAAATTATTGATATTATTAATATGTTTACTTGGATTTCTAGTATAAAGAACCTTGACCAGCTATCAAGTGCTTGGCTTCATTCAAGAGAGACAACGCCTTTAATCCTTTTTCATTAGTTTGTGAAGAGTTACCCCCCCCTTTGTTTACTTGCTAGAAGACTACATTATCAGTGATCCTCAGTATGGATGATTTAGAGGAGAGGAAGTTGATTTTAGAGTATTATAACAAGGGCATCAGATCAGCTAAAGTGATTTCAAGTAGAACAGGCATCCCTTTGCCCACTTTTTATCGTGTTTTGAACAATATTGCAAATGGATATGGCATTGAGCACCAAGGAGGCGCAGGTAGGCCCAGAAAATTGACTGTTGGTGACAGGAAGCGGCTTGGTATTCTTGTGTCTACAAATATACGAAAGGAGTTTAGAAAACTTAAGGCTGATTGATATGATTGATAGAGGAACTGTGGCTGTGTGTAAGGAGACAATTAGAACTGAGCTGCATGCAATGGGTTGGCAGAAAAGTCGAGGAATTCCATCACCAATCACGAAACCTGAACCTTAACAAAAGGAGCGAACAAAAGGAAACTGGGACAATGTGATTTTCTCAGATGAAAGTTCTGTGTGGCTGTTTCCTAATACACTGAAATTCTGGACCAAACAAACTGAAAAACCTTTGTATCAGCGCCCAAAGTAGAGTCCGAAATTTAACGTGTGGAGTGGCATATCTGTGTTAGGGGCAACGTCCCTCTGTGTATTTGAAAGGAATATGAACAGTGAGCGGTACCCAGATAAGATATTCTCGAGGGACATTTATTTCCATCTGCTCACGTGTTCTATGGAAATGTTTGGATTTTCCAGCAGGACAACGACCCAAAACATCGTTCAAAGCATTCACAGGCCTGGTTTCGGACCCAAAATATGACATTATTAGATTGACCAAGCTATAGCCCTGACCTAAATCCAATAGAAAATGTTTGGAGACTTAAGAAGGAAAGTGTCAATAAGAAAAATCTGACAAATATTGCTGAAATGAAAGAAGAGGTGGTCCGATATTGGGACAGCTTCTTTGATCAGTAGTATGCCCCGCCGCATTGAAGTTTTGCTGCCCATGGTGACTTGACAAAGTACTAACTGTTCACCTGTCTTTGAATCTGGAGTTATGTTCTGCTAAAATTCACATTTAATACGTGAGTAATGAGTGAAAAGAAATATAAAAAATTACAATCTTTAAATACTCAATAATTTCTGGTTGTACTGTAACTAACTATTCTATAACAAATGATTTATGTGATCTGACCTTTATGTGATCTTGACATGAGTACAAGCCAGATGACGAATCACATCTTGACATACAGATACTCTGATACAGACACGTGAAACAGGATTGTAACGCCTGAAAATGTTCCACTTCATCAATAACACATCATAAAGTAAGAAACTTTGCTAATGTTTTGGTGACATGTACCTTAAAGGGAAACATATACATTGACAATGTAAATAAAGACAGCCCTTGAATGTTCCCATATATTCTGAACAAATACTGATGCTTATAAAGAATACTTACCTTTCACCGTTTCAATATAATTCAGAAAGTAAGAGGCAACAACGTATGGATTGTTGTCCGTGTTAGGCACTTCCAGCCACAATATTCTCCTGGAGAATCTGAAAAAAGCTCAACGAATAAAATACTGACAATATATATATAGCGTGTGTGTGTCTGTGTGTGTGTGTGTGTGTGTTGTGTGTGTCTGTCTCTGTCTCTCTCTCTGTCTCTCTGTGTGTGTGTGAGAGAGAGAGAGAGAGAGAGAGAGAGAGAGAGAGAGAGAGAGAGAGAGATTATTCTTTTGCGTGCGGCTTGCGGTTTAGGAAATGACTATTGGAGTATTCTCAAAACGACAACTACATGACATTGATCTCCAATGGATCTACTCTTCTAAAATGGACTTGAATAGAAAGCATTGATTTAGGTAACACAGTTTCTTTACCCGCATATGACTCCGTGAATTGCAAAACCAAATGGTTTTAATTTATCATAGCCGTCGATATGGACGAGATAATTGGGTCCTTTGTTAGTGTAGACACGCCTTGATAGTCGATGGCGAGATCTCATCTCCACACCTTCTGGGTCTAACTCACGCTGAAGCTGTAGGATTGTATCTCTGAAAGTTTATTTAAAGATTTAAGGTTTGGGAGAAAGTTATGTTAAATAAAAGAACAAAATCCATCTGATGTATAATATAACCAACACATCTTTACCGCCTCCGTGATGTAGGAGGGTGAACGGTAGAGGGTTTGATACCCTGGCCGTGCATAAGCGCTTTTGTTCTAAAAAAGCTAAAAGTGCGGGCACGTGATACGCAAATTAGCTTGGAGCAGTGGTGTAATGCTAAGCATGCATAGCACTTGAGTGTTGGGAGAAAGATAACCTTGGTACGCGCAATACCAAACACCGTTGAGACTAAGACAAGGGAGATACAGCTCTTGACAGATTGGACCCTTTCTTTTGACGAGACCTCGGGAAGGATGTTGACTATTTTATATCTGTTTCTTTTGATTACGACTCCCAACCAGAATGGCTAAGAGGCCTTTCGCAAGTGTCCATACCTCGTGACTAAGGGCATATAACTACAACATATTCAATTTAACCGAAATAATTTGATAATGGTCCCGTCATATTTGGCAAGTTCAGCAGCTTTATATGCCCCAAACAATTTGTTCTCCGGCTTTGTTGACTGGTAGCCAAACTGGATTCCAAGTTTACAAGTTTATTTTCTACAGTTTTCTGGTAATGGGTCAAGAAATCGACCAGCAAAACAGTATTTTCACGATTTGTGTGGCGGCCATATTATTCCACTTATGGTGAATCTTAAAGTCAGATTACTTTGGATTATCCATAACTTAGGAATAGAAAGGGACGGTGGGGTAGCCTAGTGGTGAAAGCGTCCGCTCGTCACGCCGAAGACCCAAGTTCGAATCCCCTACCTGGGTACAATGTGTGAAGCCCATGTGTCCCTCGCCGTGATATTGCACGAATATTGCTAAAAGCGGCGTAAAGCCAAACTCACTCACTCACTCACTCTCTCACTAACTCGGAATAGGAAACTCTTCTTCGACATTACTTTAATTTCGAACCTTTCAATATTTTTCATACATATTATTTCAGTACTTTAGCACTGCACCCATGTGGAGAAGTCAACACGGGCCATCAGCGAACGCCTTAACCACTAAGCTACCTACACCCCAAATACAATATAAAGTAACATTAGGATTTCATACACAAGATATATTCGCCAAATATCAAGTCAGTATACAACACTAGTTGATCGAGGTGAAAGGTTTTTGATGCACTAATGAAATGAAAATAATGACCCAGTCTAAATGCCTTTCATTTTTGCGGTTGACCCTCTTCATGTGTTGTACAGTTTCTTCACAAACCTCCCCGAAAAGACCAATGCAAAAGCACATGATATTTTCTTATAAAACATCCATTTTTTCATAACCCTCCTAGAGAGTGCCATATTCACTTATTCCTATAAAGACATTTATGCTATGATTTTGTAATATAAATTCATGGTGATTATCAATAATACCTTTGTGATGCAGTTTTGTGGAAAGTGTTTTGCATAGATTTAAATATTAGTATAAACAAAATGAGGCAGGTTAACTGGTTTCATTATCTATCTCAAGTTCATGTGGGAAAATCAGTGGAAGGGACATGATCGTTATTAAACGATATCGATATCTGGTAGTTGATGTACCTGAGATTTATGTTTAGCTTCTTGTGCAATATCAAGGTATTCCAAATTCAAGTTTTAACATTTTGCTGCATACCTTGGTACTGATAGGCCATACGACGACTGCAGCCGCGACCGCATTGACCTACATCCGAGATAGGCACCACTGCCATTTAGTTCTTCCTGCAACGATGAAAAAGTAACTGTAAAACGGTGTACTTGATGTGACAGCACTGATAAAAAATATTGTTTCTTAATTAGTTCAGTTTTATAATATTTCAAATAGAAACTTGAATGCGGATCTCTCATGGACACATTTACCGGTGTCTTACTGATTTCAGGACCGTTAACACGACTGCGTGCGACCTTTATACCATGTTTCATTCACATTGTGAAAACAGATGATATAGTATCATAATGTAAAGAAATAATTATGCAATGTATGAATAGAATCTTGGCGGTACATGTACCTGTACTGCTCGCCGGACCACTTGGATATTTGAAGCACCACGACGACGTAAATTCATTCTTCTTAACAGTCGCTTCAGTTGACGAATACTGTGAGGAATGATACTTATTTTTCATAACTGTCATTTACTTACAATATGCAACAATGCAATCAGTAACTGTTTACAACATGACATAAAATACCATAAACACAATTTATGTGATGATATGTAAAAACAACGAATGAAAATATACCTCAATTGTAGATGAAATATGAACAAGGAAAAGTGATGGTTCAATTTGGTTGATACCAATATTGAAACACTCACTAATATTAATACATAACTGTTTGTTACTACAGATATGCACAAAAATATCAAAGGGAATGTAACACAACATATGTAATAACTTATGTAACATTTATGAATACCATTGCTATTTAAATATTCATGATATGTTTATATGCAGATATTTCTGCTTACACTTTATATTATTAACTCGATGACATTCATAAGGAATACGAACCCGATGGAGAAACTGTGTCTTACATCTAGAAAAACTATGCGTATCTTTTCATAGCTCAATCCATTGAAAAAGTATTGACGAATTAAATCATCTCCTGAAAGCCGTTAAGTGAAGCAGACTGCGAGAGAAGAAAACATAAGACGAGTTATACTGGTTAAGTATACCATGATATCATGGACTTACCAGATGATTTGAAGCGAATCAGTAAAGCGTCACACGTTTTGAAAACTAGATTTATTTATATTTTCATGGTTATATTCCATAAAAACATATTTTATGATAATAACATATACTGGAATAAAAGATGGTTTTACCTCAGTTGTGTCGCATCTACCGACTATAAAGTTCTAAGGCTTAACATGTCTGCTTTATCTTCACTGCGGCTGATTGTGCATGAGAAAAAGGATACTACTTGTAGGTGGAGCTCCACGTGAACCCAAAGTAGCCATTTGCAGCAACCTACGTGAACAGAGCATGATACAGAGATAGAACATAAATAACGTCTAATGTTATATGCGTGAAAGCACAAATGTAAACCAAAAGCCACTGCGTTCTTTAATGTGGTTGGTTGAAAAACATGATCAAATGGTACTAGTATTCGATTCCCGGAAATTGCAAGACTATTCGCTGCGTATAATAGTACAAATATAGCGCACAATAATTATTATTGTATTGTAGCGTAGTAAGCAATGATGGGGTGATTAAAATCATATTGTGACGTTAAGTCGGAATGACGTCACAAATGAGCAGTTCAAGACGCTACCATGGGAACCAGCTGAAACGGCCAGCTGAGGACACTTCACTGTACCGTACTCGATGTGCCATGTGGGCCTTTTGGTTTACTTTTGTGTTTACAATGTTGATAATTCTAAGATGACTCGGTGAAAAATCAAAGGCGTCGACAGTACTTAATAAGACGATAATGTGCACTGTTTTCATTACGTCACAATGTATTGGCGTCACTGCGCAATTCTAGTACTCGTATGCCCCCTCGTAATAGAACACTTCTGCATAACATCACAATGTAACCGACGTCACGATGCAGGTGAGTTGTCATCGCCTCGTACAGCCTCCTACATAAAAACTACTCCTTTGCATTCCGTTTCTAGGTTTGCAGTTGCTTCACTCAGCTAACTTCACTGGTGGAAACATTACAGGGCCCCTCACTCCTGGTATTCCAGGAGGGACAGATGTAGGACAGAGCCCCTCACTCCGACAGATAACATGTGTCAGTTACAGGGATACGGAAACGTTCTCAATGTTTACATTCCCCACATGCAATCGTGGAATGTCAGCAAGCGTCCTTGTGCTTTAATCATAATAGTTCAGGGCGAAAGTGTGCTTTATTACACTATACATGGTGGTAGAAAGCGTCCTCGTGCGGGTTTATTATAATTGTTCACGGGGGTATCATTTGGAACCCACGGAGATAGAGATGGTTCTTTGTTCAGTTTTGTTGCAAGATCAATGGGTGCAGCAATGCCATGTGACGTGAGCCTAGCAACAGGTTTGCTATAGTCATGAGCTATTCCCAGTGGGCCCATGAAGGTCCGGGTTAGAATGAGCCTTCAGTAACCCATGCTTGTAGTAAGAGGCGACTAACGGGATTGGGTGGTCAGACTCGCTGGCTTGGTTGACATATGTCATCGGTTCCCAATTGCACAGATCAATGCCCATGCTGTTGATCAATGGATTGTCTTGTACAGACTCGATTATTTACACACCGCCGCCATATGGCTGGAATATTGCTGAGTGCTAAACTAAACTCACTCACCCAATCACTGCATGTAAATGCAATTAATCCTTTTCAATATACTGTCAATAAATACGTTTTGTGTTGCGACAAATAGAGATTAAGTAAAATGAAAAGCAGATCCCGGTATGTACATAGTAGCACATGTGCTGACAGGGCTCCTTGGGATACAGAAAACGTCCCAAGTAACCTATGCTGGTGGTAATAGGCGACTAAAGGGATCGGGTGGTCTGGCTAGGTTTTTTTGTTGAAGGCTTGAAAAGATTTTTTCATATCTGAGAAAGAACGATGACAACACATACCTTATGAAAAGGATTTTGTGCGCCGCTATGGTTAAAGACAAAAAGGACATGCTCCGTGGTGAACTGCCAGAGCAGCCGCCCGAAGAACGGAAGGGTTTGATCCCCGACCAACGTCATACCAAAAGATGTTAAAAAAGAGATGGTCGTTTTACCTTGTACAAACGTTCAGTGCGCTCAGATAGGCTCTACCGTCTGTCAATTCCTCACCACAACTTCACAAGCTTTGGTGATAAGTCGTTCTGTTTACATGCCCCAAGACTCTGGAGTGAGTGAGTGAGTTAAGATTTTAAGTCGCATGGGCAATATTACAGCCATATCGTGACTAAATCAAGTTATAAATATATTAACAATTGAAGGTAAAGTATAAAATTCTGTCAGCGAAGGACAGTAAAACAACTAGATTATATCACAAATATAAATATAAAACTAGTAATCAAATCTAAAATAGTTTAACTATACATGACAATACAATATAAAAACAGGCTATAGATTCCCAACAACTGAAGGTAGATCACCATACTAGGGACCATACTAATCTTGCCAATCACATTGCTGTCAAAAGGGACAAAAAAATTCAATGATATAAATAAATTCATTGGCTTTATCAAACAGAACAAGATCAAGTTTGTTAGCTGGAATTCTTCTGAGGCTGTATATGGGCCTATTGCACAGAAGTTTGAAGCATCATTTTCCATGACGCCCTGGACATGTTCAGGGTCGTACCATAGATGAACCTAGGAGTCAAAGCCACAGACATGGCGGAGACGGTAGTAAAAGCAACGAGCCATGCCATCATGTGTTTTAAGATATGCTGTTTGTGCCAAAGAAGGGCATCCACTGACAAGGCGTTGGACAGTGTCAATAAATTCATTGCACAGTCGGCATTTCATGTTAATATTTTCTTTAAGAATCACATTTTGGCGATTGCGAGTGGGAAGTGATTGGTCCTGAGCAGCAAAAGAAAGCCCTCAGTTTCACATTTAAGACCAGCTGACTTCACACAGGCGAAGGAGTCGGTGGAATTGCTATTCTGTTCCACACACTGCATGTACACACGATGCAATGGCTTCTCAGAAAGCCTCCCCACAAAAGACCGACTCTAGACAGACTTGGTGGAGGACTTCACCTGGTTTACTCCCATAGCTGTACCGTCCAGCAGGACATCGCCATCAACAAAATCAACATCAAATTTTGGATTCTGTCCAACAACCTTGGCACGCTTTATTACTATTATTATTATTATCCTGCCTGGCGCTCGACATTATGGCTATAAAACAAGGACTGGTGGGCTCAGATTCAGTATACTATGTCTGAGTGTGATATTCATATTAAACCTGCGGCATGGTATCTCAGTGAGCTAGCACTATAAAATAATATTAAATAGGCAATAGACCGGACTAGTACCAGCAGGAACACACGTGCCTGGACGTAACTATAGAAGTGCAATTATCCTGTACGCGACGTTCAATCCCTTTTCACCTACAGACAAACCGTTGTTTATGGTGTTGTGGCATAGGATGTTAAAGTACTGTCGGAAATGCTAGAAAAATGCTTTTTGACTTATATTTAAAATTCAGAGGTATTACAGTTACTTAAATAAGAAATATCACTTCAAGAAACATCTACCTAATGTAGACCGAGGGAATAAATTTTGAGACATGCTCTATGTGTTTTTACTGATGAAAATACCCAAAACTTAGAAAAATAAGGGGTAGTGTGGCGTTATTTGATACAAACATTAATTGCCTGTGATACGTCATCAGCATCCACGGTATCGACAGGTGAAATTGACACCTGAGCACACGCTCGTGCGAGGGGTCATCTCAATAGATGTTTTCTGCAAAATGTTGAATATGTGTACGTATAGTATACGTATCGGTTATGTAAGGGATCATTTGTGTATGTGTGTTTGTTTTGAAATAAACATACGAATTACTGTACATTGGAAAGAATCCTATCACTTGTGTGATCTTATCGACTGATTGTAGACATGTGCAACGTTTTTAATAAATGTTTTGCATGTCAACAGTATATTTCATTGAAAAATATGGATGTAACTCGGTCAGTTTAATCTAGTTGTGAACATTGGCCAAAGATTTAACGAAGTCACTGGTGTAGCTTCTTTAGAATATATATATATATTTCTTCTCATAAAGTTTGTAGACCGCCCGTCTAAGCACTCCTTGTCAAAGTTGTCAAGGATGGTTTCACGTCCCAGTTTTGCATTTGAGACGGTCCCTGTCTTGTCTGATTTGTTTACAATATTGTAAACTTGTTGGTAAGACATGCCAACAGCTCTACAAGTTCTGTAATAAACCCTTTCTAAACTAATGAAAGGTTTACCTCTGTCTTTTTTAAGCAGAAAAAACTATAAACCTTTGCAACAATCGACTGCAAATCGTTGGCCATAGTGCACGCTGTGATAAAGATGTGCATGCATGACGGGAAACTTATTTATCAAGACTTAACATTTATATTAATATTTCTTCAATAAAGAAACGATAATTAAGTAAAGTAACACAAACATTCAACATTTATTTGTTTAGGAAAAACGTTAAATTCATATTTTTACACCACCTGTATTATTAGCATAAATGTAAAGACTATTTCAGATTTCTGTTGTTGAACTCTGAAAAAATCTTAAGTTGCTGTTTTGGTACCAAATTCTCTCCTGTAAACTGCCCTTTAAATGCATGGGAATGTTAAATCGATTAAAATAACAATTAGGTAGACAATAGGCGAGTTGATATATTGACAACATAGTTCATTTATCACCTTTATAAAGATATTAAGGCTAAAAAGCATTTTTCTAGCATTTCCGACAGTACTTTAGTAACAATACCTCTGACGTTCAGGCGAATGGATTATGTAAAGCCGCCTACAGTTGGACATGTGCTAAATGTAGAGCTAGAAACAAGATACCTACTGTAAGTGTTCCACTAGTGAATTTTCCACCAGTTCAGATGTATGTCTTCTTTTAGATTCTTCGTCCTTAAGCACGGTGCATATGTAAATACGGTCACTCAGCTAAAAATGGCGAGTTGTACACGTGTGATGTAAAGTATGACAAAAGGGCGAGAAAGTGAGATTGCGACACTTCACAAATGTCCGGATCTCGCGTTCTCGCGTTCTCGTGCGTTTGTGTCAATTGCCCATACAGTTCTATGTAACGATTTTCAAAAACACGAGAACGCGAGAACGCGAGATTGCGACATTTGACAAATCTCGCGATCTCGCGTTCTCGTGCTTTTGTGCCAATTGCCCATACAGTTCTATGTAACGATTTTCAAAAACACGAGAACGCGAGAACGCGAGATTGCGACATTTGACAAATCTCGCGATCTCGCGTTCTCGTGCTTTTGTGCCAATTGCCCATACAGTTCTTTGATTTTCAAAAACACGAGAACGCGCGAACGCGAGATTGCGACATTTGACAAATCTCGCGTTCGCCCTCTCGCGCTTTTGTGCCAATTGCCCATACAGTTCTATGTAACGATTTTCAAAAACACGAGAACGCGAGATTGCGACACTTGACAAATCTCGCGATCTCGCGTTTTTCTGCCAATTACCTATACAGTCATATTGAACCGGGATCACGGGTAGCTCAGTCGTCTGAGGCGTGGCAATGGAGTTGCGTCCCTTGAGCGTGCCAGAAACCTATGTTGGTGGGTTTCATCCTATATCGAACTGACAAGCCGTGACATAACTGAAAGATAAATACAGTTGAAAGGCGTGTTAAGCCAAACTCACTCATTTATTCAGAGCAATGCACGTTCCCCGGGTTGTGAATGGGGTTTATTTCCAATATTAGCATGCCGAGCTTCTGAAGGTAAGGCCGCAATAAATTTTATATACAGAGTTTGATTAATTTCTAGAAAAACATGGGAGACGGGAAGAATATTAATTTACATTTTATTTTTACTTTGTACAACTACTGTCGAAGGATTCGATTCACATGTATCATGCATGTTCAGTAGGGCTACGTTTGTGGAGTATTTCATCAAGTAAAGAAAGTAGGAATGTAACAGGGATTAATTATTATATTATCAATATCATAGGATAATTATATTATATAGCGCACCTATCCACGCAATATCAATATCAACTCCCTTGGGAGTATACAACTCTTACTGCCTCTAGGCGCACCGAGTTTATTGTGACTTTCTCATCCTAACGAGGTACCCATTTCCAGCTGGGTGGACAGGGACACATAGTTCACAGCACGTTGATGTACCCGCAACTAGGTGTTTTGCAACATGTGGCCACCATATGGTCATATACCAGTGGATTTGTGGGTTCTTTTGGCGCACAGGGTTGTGTACTGTACACTAGGGTTGTGACAGAGCAGAAAGAGTCTGCACAAAGTTGACTTCAAGGTTTTTACACCCGGTCACAGATGGGCTCGAACCTGACACCTCAACCTCGCTGGATCACTAGCCGGCGCTTTAGCCAGCTCTTTGTGTTTAACTGAGTGAGTGAGTTTAGTTTTACGCCGCACTCAGCTATATGGCGGCCGTCTGCAAATAATCGATTTTGTAAAAGAGAAACCAGTGATCAACATCAATCTGCGCAATTGGGTACAGATGACATGTGTCAACCAAGTCAACGAGCCTGACCCCCCGATCCCGTTAGTGGCCTCTTACGACAAGCATTGGTTGCTGAAGACACATTCGAACCCGGATCTTGACGGATGTCTTTGTGTTTTTATGTACAGTTCTGTGTCACAATTTGGTCAGAATTAAAGGTTAGTTATTATACATTTTAATTGTTACATACATAGTAACGTAAACCCTAACATTAATCATTACACAAAATAGGTATAAATATGCCCATGATAAACAAAATAAAAGTGAATACACAGTATACTTTTTAACTTGTATGAATGTGCTTATGGTTTGCTTTCTATATGTATAGTGAATATCTAGTGCTGGCTAGTAGTTGTTGTTTGGTAACTATTTTCTGTATCATGTAAGATTGATATATCTCATCTATCATGTATATTGTATGTACTTGACAAAGACAACATGTGATCAATGTGTGGTACCTATATGGGATTATTGCATGCGTTGACTGTGCGCCTGCTGGATGTGCAGACCCATTCTCGTGTAACCCACACGATAGGTTTGTTTGAGCAGTATCTATTGTCTTTTTCATTATTATACCATGTATTATTATAAGTGTTTATGTCAACACTCATTTGGTATATCACTGTAAACATGTGATCACGTAAGTAACCTGTGTGATATTGCATCGCGTAATACCTGTATATGATTGTTGATAGGCACATTTATGCACTATATTTATTATGATGACATGTTCATCAGAGGTGATTTTATGTTGTGTATATCTTGTTTATTATTTTTATTACAGGGTGTCTTCTTCCACCACGATATGGAAATAAACAGATATCTCACTCATCACCCGTAATTTGTGGTTAATAACACATTGGAACTCCACTATATCATGTCTGCCAGAGGAACACAAATATTATAGGTACAAATGCATTTTTATTTCTTGGAAGTTGGAGACCAAAGAATTATGTAAGACAGGGTGTTTTGTAGTGAGGCGGGAGCGGAAGAACATCTATTAATTAATATTTTATGGCCTCATCTAGCGAATACAATGTCGAGTAAGAAAAATTTCATCAGACATGTTCATTTAAGCCGACTGCCACAAATTGGTCTGTTAGAATTTTGTTAGAATGAACATGCTAGCCGTATATGACATCGCATCATGGACAAACCCACTGCTCGGTGATTGTTTGTATAACTGACGGTGTAGCTGCGAAATGATGCGGCTTTAAGCACTATTTTATCACTCACTGACGTTAATATTATTTTCAGGTTCCGGACACTTTCATGTTTTCACTTTTATTGGACATTCATATTCACAATTTCGTTTCTTAAATAAAATTTTACATGTTGAGGATTTTTAAGTTCATAGGAAATTGTAACAACGGGAACGGACTTATATACTCTACCCTACACATCGTGTATGTAAATTACATATAATTTTCAAGCTATGTGATAATCTTGCTAAATGCTACTTGGGAAGTGAAAAGCATGAAAGAAGCATGACCATAGCACTACTTAGATACGCATGCGCCTTGACCTTATGATATTTCGCATGCGCAACGACAGCTTCTAAAACGCGAGATCGCGAGATCGCGAGAACGCGAGATGTCGCATTCTCGCGTTCTCGGGATTTCATGTTTTTATGGCCATATTTGACAAGTCGAGACTGCGAGAATGCGAGATTTGACAGCATTTACAAATGCCGCATTCTTGGGATCTCGACTTTTGACAAAATGTGCTATGTACCAAAAACACGAGAATGCGAGATCCCGAGAACGCGAGATTTTGGCCAAATCTCGCGTTCTCGCGATCTCGCATTCTCGCACTTTTGGCATTTTGAGCTTGTTTCCAAAGGTCGAGATTGCAAGAAAGCGAGATCGCGAGAATGTCCCTTACAGTATTCCATACTCAATACTATGTAAATAAAACGCTTTGCAATCTATGGGGCTTACACGACAAAATTGGCGTGCTGCGCGCCTGGTCTTGACTTGATAACCGAGCGAGCCAGTATCTTCCGTGTCTGTCTTCAGTGCTAAACGGATGGATAGAAAACAAAGAACAGAACTTTGTTTCCTAACGCGAAGTTATTAATAAGGGTGTGCCATGAACGGTGATAGATTCAAATACACACACCCCGTGCATTTGTGTACACAACAGCTATCGTGGCTGCAAGTGAGTGTTTTTCTGACGATGTCACGGGATTGTTACAGAGATTCTATGTCCGCTTTCCGACATTTTTACGAAATATATATTGTAAAGCGCAACGCTTTTCAAAACAATATATTATGATATCACTAATCCCCTTAAATGTTTATCATTTAGGCCTACATTTCACATTTCTATAGATATTTTATAATATGTTTACAATTTAATAGCATATTCCATAACGCAAATCCCATTTATGATTCTATTCTGAAATATACCTTTTGGAATATATTCCCCATCAAAAGTTTAGACTCGCTAGTGTAAATGTAGCCACTTACTTCAGTCAACTGTTCAGAACGAGTTTTTATAAAATAATTCATACAGCTTAAAGGTACTGTTTACACATAAACTGATGTATTGTAAAACAAATTCGTGACGTTGAAAAGTTTATTGTCATGTGTTCAATAAATGACGAAAATCGGTGACAAATGGCGATTTTCATCAAAACTTTACACCAAAACGCAGCTGTTCACAAGCACGATATTTGCAAATTCTTTTCAGCAATTTGATGCATGTTCCTCATGCAATCATCTGCATAAGGTTTGCAGATGTTTTCCCCAAGTTAGTGGAGAAATTCATCTTCGTTGTAACCATATGTACATACATAACTGACCGCCTCCGTGGTGTACTGGTTAAAGCGTCCGCCCGGAGAGCGGAAGGTCGTGGGTTCGATCCCCAACGGCGTCATACCCAAAAAAGTTTAAATATGGTACTTGTTGGTCCTTGCCTGGCGCTTGGCATTAATGGGTACAACAAGGACTGGTCGGCTCGGAGTCAGTATAATGTGTCTGAGTGGGGTATTCACGCTTCACTGCGGCATGGTATCTCAGTGGGCTAGCACTATAAAACCAGCTTAAGTCTGGGCTAGTACAAGCAGCCGCACATACACATACACGAGCGAAATATTCTCAAGTACGACGTCAAACCCAATTTCACCTCACCTCACATACATAACTTATAGTGATTGATTTAAGCGAGTGTAAACTTTTGATGGGTAGTATATATGGTGAGCCGCTGGTACTAATTACGTTAGGATATGTGTTTAACAATTTTTTCTCCTTCGCTTAGTTGTATCAAAGAGGTTTAATTCTTTAAAAGACAGAAATACAAAACAACAACCTAACCCAGCAACACAATATACTTCGGTGATATTAAGTACCATTGGAATCAAA
This sequence comes from Haliotis rubra, assembly GCF_003918875.1. Lineage (NCBI taxonomy): Eukaryota > Metazoa > Mollusca > Gastropoda > Lepetellida > Haliotidae > Haliotis > Haliotis rubra. Next base: position 144,896 of record NW_025765508.1, read on the forward strand.
CAGGAATAGTATTATCGTTCTTGTTTGAAGTAGTTCTCATGTTCATACGTCATTTTGAAATCCTTAAAGTGGGGCACGAGTAACTATTCGGCTTGTCCAGGAATACTACGAACTGGTCTCGAATGTGAACGAGACCAGCTGTAGATAATTGAATGGGATTATTATACTCCAGATACAGTAATATTATACTCGTCAAACATGCTGGATTACGCTACAGAACACTTTAGGTCGTCTTTGGAAAGACTTTATTTGATCTGTATGCACAGTAAACCGTTGAAATGTATTTGTGTGTTTTACTGCTCTGTGCCTATGTTTTCCTAGACCCGAGGTGTTCCCATCTAAACTGTGTTACTGATGTTTCATGTGACTGGCGGTACATTTGGGGGGCATGTAGGAACATGTACGGATGGGTCTCCAAACGTCTTTCTTGTATCTAGGGCGGTGGGGTAGCCTAGTGGTTAAAGCGTTCGCTCGTCACGCCGAAGGCCCGGGTTCGATTCCCCACATGGGTACAATGTGTGAAGCCCATTTCTGTCTCACGCCGTGATATTGCTGGACTATTGCTAAAAGTGGCGTAAAAACTAAACTTTCTTGTATTTCGAAAATATTGTAAGTCTTATGCTTTGTGTGCAGCGGTGCCTGCAGATGTCATGGTATGGATACTGCATCCACCTGATGGAAGAAGGATTGTCCGGCATAACGGGGATCTAGCTCGAGAACACGTGCATGACTGTGTGTCAACTTCAGTCCCAAATCTATGCTGGCCGTATGTGGTGACTCAGGGAGTCTTGTTATCATTGACATGCTTGCTATATGCCTATCCAATAGAAATCACTGGATCATCTGGTACTGATACACTCGCACCTTGTTTTATAAGTACATGTAGAGTGCATCGAGTCAAAGGTACTGTATATACATAATGGTACAATGGTCGTGGCTTCTGAAAATGCTTTCAGGAAGGTTTCTTCTGTTACAACAGGGCGTCACGTCTCAAGCACCTTTCCTAAGTTGAAACAAAAGACATAATCTATTGTTGCGAATACTTCATATCTTTATTTCATTTACACTTTAAACATTTAGTGTGTCTATAAAAAAGAAGAATAGGAATCAGAACTAAAGGAAATAACAGTGGAAACTACTGCAGTAATGATATATTTCTTACTCTGAAACCCCCCTTCTTCCAAGTTTCAGTATCTTCGATCTGAAAAAAGAATGAAGACGTGCATTAGTCCATTATATTCAGGGTAAACAAAAGAGGATTAATGGGAGTTGCTTAGAAAGGTTTACTCAAATTGTATAAATCTTGGACTGATTCTACCTTTTTTTCGCAAACCAGTATTTATGTGATGTACTGTATATTTGTCACAAAAATGTGAATAAGTGCACTTCATGTAAACCGCGTCATTGTGTAGTTTATTAGTTTCGTATATTAGAGGCATGGCATTTTAAGCGTACCACACAACATGCAAAGTGTATATTTTGTGTCTACTGCAAAATATGCAGCACGGTGGATCCACTAATACGTTTCCAATTTACACATAACTTCTAGCTAGTATTCCAAATTGGTCTCTGTTTGATGGGGTGACACAATTCAGTACTTGCAAGCAGAATAGATAAAGGCACAGTCAAACGTTCAATAGGCAAATCATAAATGTTCGTGTTGACCAAATCAAGGGAAGGGACTGGACCTGAGCAGGAAACAGAACACTTCCTGTTTTACTTTTCAGGTCGGCTGACAAAGCTGACTCAGCAAGTTGCCATTCCTCACAACACGCTGCGCATAACCTCAGTGTAGCGATCGTCAGTGAGTCTTCCCTTGAAAACCCCGAGCCATTGCCAACTTGATGTGGCAATTTGCATGGTCAACACTCACTTTTGTACCGTACAGCCATACTAAACCATCAGCAAAATCAACATTCACTTTGAGATTCTCTGAACGTCGTTGGCCCTTTTAAGCAAAGTATTACTGAACCGCTGACATGCACCACAAGAGAATTAGTTATCAGACAAACGTACACAATGAAATTCTATCGTGACGAGCCTTAATCAAACCACGCCATCCCAATATGATTGATAAATATTATCGGTTGAGGGAAGACCTAATATCGTGCCATATATTTTCTAACATGCGTCATCATGTGACGTTGTTTTGTGCTATCAACATCAAAGGTGTGTGAGTGAGTTAAAATCTATAGTCACTTTGGCAAAATTACAGCCATATCGTGACTGAAATTGATCATACTTAAATAATGTTTAAGGTTATGCTATGTAAAGTAACATGAATATCACAGTTTTAGATTTAAAGATATGATGTAACTTACAATTATATCCTATTGGGGACATTACAATATAAAAAACGGGCTATAGATCACCAGTAAATGAAGGTAGATCACCGTACTAGGAACCATGGGGACTTACAGTACTCTTGCTACCTGCATGGAGCCTAACTGGATTCACATCATCCCTTCAGCCACTGGTGATTGTAATATGTGACAGAAATGGACACACCAATTGGGTAACGAATGTAAAGAATCTTTCATTTACAACAGGTTTAATCACATGTGGTATAAACAGAATGTTGAGTTTCCCTCACCGTTTATTAGTTTATTTATGCAAACTTTAAATGATATATGCCATCAAAACTGGCTTGGAAAACTTTCCTTTTCTATGAAATGTGATTACTATTCATCTTTTAAACCGTACATCTGTAATCATGTGTCACGATAAAAGGTTTTAGAGTAAGTTTAGCACGTTTTCGCTGCTCATCACATGGTTTGTAGAAACGGCAGATTTATGAAGATTAAAAGAGAAGATAGATTATGTAAATCATGTAATATTAATGTCTTAGAAAATGAATACCATTTATATGTTTATATATCATGCTATGAAAGGAATTATAACAGAGCATCGACTGAGCGCCACAATGGAATGTATGTTCAATATCATGTTTTAATATATATTGTACTACAGATCTGTGGCCTTTGAATATTGAATATAGATGGATTAAAAAGATTGATTGATTGCATTGAGATTTATCCATGTTTTTAGGAGGATAATTTTAACCATCTAAGTTGCAACTTAAACTCAACCAACATTAAAAATCAACTATCTACACGTCAAAACATATTAATCGATTAAATTTCTTTTTAAAATCCAAGTATTAAATGAAGATCAACATGATTACACAGATCCTTTGTAGGTGAAACTTTGAAATATTTGAGTGAAATTCACATCCAGAGGATCAAGCATGTTATGAACTTCCAGAGGAACAGTTAAAGGTAAAGCTACTTCAACTTGTTTGAGGTCGTTTGATACTTCTTGAGTTTGTGTTTGTCCTTTTTGTAAGTGATATGTTTCTAAGGGGTTCAGTCCGTATTTCAGGATCAGGCAGATCTGCAGCTTCTGGTGTAGTCTAAGAAGACAGGGTTGGCAATATTTTGCTCCATGTCCAAACTGTTGACATTTGAAACGCCGGAGTGGATTTGGAAAATACACATCCATTCCAATGTTGAAATATCCGGCTTTGATTGAAATGTGAGTGAGTGAGCTGGGTTTTACACCGCTTTTAGCAATATTCCGGCATGGGGATACCAGAAATGAGCTCCACAAATTGTGCCAATATGGGTGTAGGTGTTAGGTTTTATCATTCTGTCACCATCTTTCCTGGTGAACGTTGTCACAGATGTTAGACCTTGATTCTTCAGACATGCCTGAGAGACACTTTGCAGGGTCACGTATGATGCCTCTACATGGATTTAAGGTTTTGTGCACCGAGACCTACAATCCCTCTATTTGCAAAATGATGTGCTTTGAGCTGTTGAAACTGTTGTCTCCGAGAACATTCCACAGACTGGGAACGAGTAACATTCTTCATGTTTCCACAAACGTCTTCGGTTGATTTTCAAATTACAAAAGGGTTGATTTTGAGGAATTCACCATCAACATCTTCTACAATCGGAAATCGTGGCCAGTAATCAGAACTGTGTGCATATTCATCATCTGAGGAAATAGCAGTATCTGTATAGACATGCCTTCTTTTGATTTTGGACCTAGAACTAGTTGTATGCAATTCAGCCATGGTGAAGGAAAATATATTCAACAGCCCTGTTCCCTACCTGACATGGAGTGTCAACTGGGACGATGTCGAAACCAACTTCAAACACCTGAGTTACAGGGACGCAATACTCTACCAAAATGGACATGGGTAGCTACTTTCGCCAAACACGGTATTAATCAGGCTGGTTCTGCCCCAGACAGATCCCTGAAGACAACTCGGAGAACTCGGAGGTCAAAATTGCCAGACTGGCCCAGAACAACCAACCTTGGTATATTGATATTGCGGTGGATATACTTTAAAATCTACATCCTGCAACTCCTTTGTTCAATAGTAATTGCAACGTTTCATTATGCATATAACATGCCAGTGTTTTTGCTTTCGAATACTTACAGAAGAGCCAGTGTCCATCAGAGCCAAACCCCGTTGAGATGCTGACATATTTGACGTTGTTGGGTGTTGCGTCCGTCCACGACATAAACTCCCGTCGTCCGACAGTGACGCCATATCCTACTGCTACTCTGCCATTGTCATAGCTTATCCAGAATGGCAAATGCTGATCAGGAGAAAGAGGCTTGTGAAGAGCAAGCGCCTCATTTGCGCCCTGCTTACTTTCACGGATGACAGACTTTCCGTTTCCAAACCCGCCAATGACGATCTCATAGATGTTGTTATCAGTGTTGCCGTCGCTGGCGACCAAAGCAACGTGGACATCGTTCGAAGCCCGTATCCAGAACACGAGGGACAGAACACAGTTACGTCCGTTGGTCAAATGCACGCCACGAGAGGTAAGCGATTTGTACTGGTAGACATTGTCTGTCACAACTCCTGCTATTGGTGGACCATTGGGGCAGCATCCAACCGACTCTCTGCATGAAGGAAAATGTAAACATGGTACAAATCTAAAAAATATCATCTGTGTCTGACATTTAAACTTGCATCGTCAATATCTTGGCCTCATAGCGACTTCATGTAGAATGTGTACAGAAAGTGAGTTAGATCGTTACAACAGATGTATTTAAAATCCCCTCCCATTTACAATTGAACAAACAAAAACACATTTTTAAGAACTGCTCATTTGTTGACATTGCGACCCTGCCTCGATGAAACGAATATCGGTGGTTTGATATCCGTCCACAATGCAGAATACGTTGAAAGGTTGTTCTAGCTATTACCCTTATCATCATTGCGTAGATATACCCGAGACCAAGTCTCGTTTTGTTGCATTTTATATATGTACCTGTAGCTGTTTCCTATCTGTGTTCTCCCGTGACGATTTGTGTTAGATTTGGTCTTCAGTAACCCATGCATATTGTGACATGCAACAAACGAGATCGGGTATCGGGTGATCAGGCTCGCTGACTTGGTTGACACATGTCATTGTATCCCCATTGCGTAGATCGATGCTCATGCTGTTGATCACTGGATTGTCTGGTCTAGACTCGATTATTCACAGACCTCCGCCACATAACTGGAATATTGCTGAGTGCGGCATAAACCTAAACCCACTCAGTCACTCCATTCTGTGTTCAATAGAGGATAAGAAGTTTATCTTTACCAAAAGGGACAAACATTACAAAACAACCCCGGTGTAATTCATTAATCAGTCATGATAAATGGTATCGTGAAGTACTGTGTTTTGTGTTTGGTATGAGCAGTGACTTAAATAATTCCTTCACAAAATTCCAGGTCTTCCCCGGAATTCTATTTAACAAATTCCCCTGTATAACTTTAATTTCTGGAATAAATCAAAGGCTTTCAAGTGAACACTATTTCTTACCAAACTGCCAAGACCCAGAAGCCCCGAACCCTGTTGAGACAGCGACATAGTTGACATCGTGGGGTGATGGATCCGTAAACGTCATGAACTGCTCTGCACCAACATCAGATCCTGTGCCCACAGATATCACACCACTTTCCCAACTGATCCAGAAGTGGCGAAATTCCGTGGAACTAAGAGGGGAATGGAATGCTTCGATCAGGTTTGTTCCCTGCGAGGCAGTTCTTATCGTAGATCGCGTATTGCTCCACCCGCCGATAACGATCTCATATATGTTCTGTCCAGTTTCGCCATCATAGGTGAGCAAAGCCACGTGGACATCATTTGAAGCCTGGACCTGAAAATGGGTTTCTGTGTAAGCGAGATAATCTGTGGATGTCAACTTCTCTATCGTAAGGGACACAATGTTTCAGAGTAGTGTGACGTCCTTCATTTGAGTAACGTCTCAGAGTAGTACAACATTTCAGAAGATGAAGGAGTATATGTATAGTCGGAAAGGTTGTGTTCCTCCTAGCAGTACATCACATCCAAATGTTGTATTATATATGCATTGACACTAATAATCCAGCATAATGCTGATTGGCAGTAGATATTCGAGTCACGAACATGCAGTCTTGTGATTGATATATTACTGGCAAAGCCAGGTTACAAATGCATGCAACCAGCAAAGTCTGTGTCCATGTAGTATGCCCCACAGGGAATGTTGTGGACAAAATAATAATTCCTCGTTTGATAAATTAGGAGCATGAATATACAAATGTCATTTGGAAAGTGGTCAAATATAACATAAATAGTGCTCAAAAGAAAGTATAGAGTGTGTTTGATCAAATTTGAAAAGACACGAAAAGCATATATACTGAAAGGCAAAAGAAACGTCGTAGTATTGGAAATGACTTTTAAGTATCAATGGAGTATCTGAACCTTTTTTTTCTAAATATGCAACGGAAGTCAAGTTTGAGGAAAGCATGAATCGTGGTCGTATAACTTGTATTGCCCCAAAAAGTATTCTTTGAGATTGAGGTTTGAAATGTTTTTGTTTGTGGAAAGGGAAGAGTTCGCACAAACACAACATTAAAATCGAGATGCAGGTGCATCATGCATGCATTCAGGCATAAAATGTCGGTTTGAATGGCAATCTTTCACTTGTTTTCTGAATGTAGACTGAGAAAGAGTAATCCCAAATGTGATATATGCTACGTGTACATCTGATCACTATCTACTGACATTGTGTATTCATGGTGGTGATGTGTTCTTTTGATTATAGGAATTCTGCCGATTTCCTATTGCATTGGTGTGAAAGTAGAACAATCCCAATAATCCTATATAATAACCAATTAAAAAAAAATGTAAGTATTTGAAAGAGGAAATACTTTGATTCACTTGTGTTTTAAATAACACCAAAATCAACTGCAGATTTGTTAAGCAAAGTCCGTTACTGTCAAACTGGATCAAACTGGCTATTCTACAATTGACAATGGAAACAATTGAAATATTTATCAAAATCCAGAAGATTTTACTACATCTTCGTTGATTTTCATTAAATGTTTGATTCCATCAACAGAGTTCTATTATGTTTTATCTCCCCTCACACATAAATGTTATTTTCCGATTCGCTGAGCCAATCAATATACACCGCTTACAAAGGAGTAACATTTTCTATCTTACCCGCTGGAAATGCCGAGCTGTGGAAATTCGTTTTGTACTTCGTGTTAGTAGCGTTTGGGCTTTTGTCTCTCCATACTCCTAATTATGATCATATACTCATCGCAGCTTCAAACAGTTGAATATTAACATTGAGGTGTTCGGTAAGATAAATACGCTGTTCACTCGTCCCTCAGGGCCCATGGGTTAATGTACCCTCTATGTTTGTCTATGTACCTGTGGCCCTCTGGGTCAGGGATTGCATTATCGTACTGCCCTTCTATGTGGCACTGCCATAGAGATATCTTGCTATCGAATTGTGAACTTAGTTAAATTTCGCATAGAACTAATACATTTCATCTCTTTGTTGTTTGTTGGTAGCTCACTAGTTTTTTGTACTGACTATTGTCAGATTAACGTTTTTGTTTCAGCTTTGGAATCAACACTTGACAGAAATTGATGGCTCGTCCTGGATCGAAATTGTATACATCTAAAAAATATTGCCAATATATCTGGATTGAATTATTTTGTTTTATACTGTGTGGAACCAACAATCACTTAGGTATTTAGGAGGAATATGTCAACCAGCCTTCTAAAGAACAAGTCACTTTCCTCAAAAAGTATGAACCAGTCTGAAATATTACTTGCTTGACATAAAATCCGGTATGCTAGGCTGATGCCAAGAATATTTCATCACATTCCTGTTTGAGAAAGACATTTTGGATGATGATGCGTTAATCTAAAATAAAGAGATGTGTAATGTTTTGACTTAAAGGAAAACCGGAATTGAGAAAGAAAAAATACGGGTGAGGCATATGGAATTTAAAGCTCAGAAAGAGACAGAGTTTCATAGCACGTGCGCAGTGAAATAGGTTCAGCGCAACTTGGAAGCGGGCTGTCTGGTGAATACTCGGTGAAGGCTTTGGTGTGAGAGCTATTTTTATAATGTTTTGTTGATATCTCACAGACGCGAGCTTTTTATATTTTATGACAGTAAATAAACTGTTTATATAATTTCATTTGTCTATATTTCACCATACGTTCTTCTTACCGAGTCACTTTCTCAGTTCGATACTTAAAAGCAATGTCATTATTTAGCGTTGACTGTGATATAGATATGTCGCTGTCACAGACAAAACTCAATGTCTGTTTTATTGACACCTGTGTGTCTGCCTGCCTGTCTGCTAATGACAATATT